>NC_048312.1:30121205-30163369 GCF_013100865.1 Trachemys scripta elegans | reverse complement strand
GCAATGGTGGATGTCATGGCCTAGCTCACTGAATGCACTCTGCTGTCCCCCACCCACCTGCAGCACCTGCTCTCTGGCACCACACCCCTAATCCCCAGGCTGCAGTCATGCTTGGCACAGCCAGCAGGGGGAGCCCATGTGTGAGGTCACAACAGCTGGAGTCCAGCCATGGGCAGGGCCGGCTCCAGGCACCAGCCCACCAAGCATGTGCTTGGGACGGCACCTGGAGGGAGGCGGCGCGGCACTCCGGCCTGAGAGCAGGGCCGCGACTGGGCTCTCCGCCCTCCCCTCGGTGCTCCGGCCGCCGGGGAGAGCGGAGACCCGGCCGGGCTCGCCGCCCTCCCCTCGGTGCTCTGGCCGCCGGGGAGAGCGGAGCCGCAGCAGGCTCTGGCAGCCACAGCTTTCACCCCAGGTGGGCTAGATGCCCAAACCGCCAGCGCAGGGGCTGCTGGTTGTGAGGTGCTGGCCTGACAGGCAGCAGTTCAGTCCCAGGGCGTGGGGGAGGGGGTGGGGGCGGTGCTTGACATCTTGTCAAGATGGCACATCTAACAACTGGGAATCCATCTTGGCTGCCCTTCTTCCCCCTCCTCATGGTCCCGAAAGGTGGGAACCATGTGACCTGTGATCTGCCCAGTAACAGCCGAGGGAAGAGGCTGCCCTTGGGAGTGGCAGAGTCTGGAGGTGCTGCTGCAGCAGCCATCCAGCTCCCAGAAGTGAACGCGGGTGCGCCTGGCTGCGGGAGGGTGAGTCTCACTCGCACAGCTGCCATTTGGACACCCCCCCCCCACGATGCTGCCGGGGGCGCACAAGCTGAGTCATCGCTGGGGCCGAGTGGGCAGCACTTGACCTGGAGGTCCCGCCGGACCCGTGGGATCCACCTACCTGGCTGAGGCCAGAGCCGTCCTGGCGTCGCGAGGGGCCTCAGAGCTCGGTGAGCCACTGATCCGCCAGCCTCTTACCTGGGGCCCATGCTGGGGGGACTTGGCCCTCCGGCACAGTCAGCACACGGCCGGGCCTTTGCTTACCACCTGTTGGGGGGTCTTGGCTTTCTGTGTTCCTAGTCATCTGGGTCCCTGCTGGGTCCCCGTGCTTAGAACGGTTGATGGTTTAACAAATACCTTGGTTGGTTACCCCCACACGTCCTAGGTGGTTAGCTTTTTAAGGGGCTAACAACAGATCCTGATGCTAGATGCAGGTGTGGGGACGGGCCTTGAGATTGGTTTCAACAGCGGGGCAGACTGTGGCCGGGAGGGGGTGGGCTCCCCTGTTCCCTGCCTGCGGCTCAGTTTGGGGTGGTGCTGAGGGCAGAGGTGACTGAAGGGGTGGGGGAGGGGAGGTGTGTGACACCAAATGTACTGCATGGGCCACAGGAGAGCCTGGCTGGGGGAGGGGGCAGGGTCACGGGGCCGGGGGGCCAGGCAGCAGGTCATAGATAGGCAGGGGACTACTGAGACCGGGGTGGGGCAGGGAGTGGGGAAAGCGTCTCTCGTTCTCCCCAGGAGAAGCTCCCAGCCTTGGCCTGATCATGCTCCCCAGCCCAATTCTGGGCAACGCAGCAACTGGTCCAGATGCTCCATTCTCGCAGGCTCAGCCCCACTCCCCACTATTCCCACTGGAGGCGGGGCCGGCGCCAGCGTTTTTGCTGCCCCAAGCGGCGAAAAAAAAAAAAAAAAAAAAAAGCTGCAATCGGTGGCACTTCGGCGGCTGGTCCTTCCCTCCGAGAGGGACAGACGGACCCGCCGCCGAAGAGCTGGACGTGCCGCCCCTTTCCGTTGGCCGTCCCAAGCACCTGCTTGCTGCGCTGGTGCCTGGAGCCGGCCCTGATGGCAGGGCGTGCAAGCCCCCATAGCCCCTGCCTCCACCAGGCTGGACAACCAGCCTCTGTGGTCAGGCCCTCACTCCTCCTAAGGGCTAGTCTCATGCGCTGCTCCTCTCCCGGGAGCCAAACTGCTGCATTTAGAGAGAGAGAGGGGAGCATCACATACGGGCAAACGGCTCCAGGAGCTGGGTGTGTTTGTCCTTCTTGACTTGTGGTATACACTGGAGGGGAGGGCTGTTGTTCGGGGGCCCACTGGTTACCTCACTTCATAGCACTACCTGATACCTACACCTGGCACTGAGCCAAAGAGGGTTTGGGCATTGACACCCCCCCAATTTCCAGGGCCTGGCTTCCAAAACCAGAAATGAGGTCCAGGGCATCCCCCCTTGCTTTGAGGATGTAATGAGATGTTGGTTTGCAATATACTCTTCAGCCATTAGCTGTCTGTGTGCTGGACACAGGTCGTATGCACCCTGGTTAACAAAGGAGACAAAACTGGGAATTGAGTAAGGTGGAAGCCTATTAGATTGGGGGTGGGGGAGGGCTGTAGTGTTTGTTTGTTAATAGCTCCTGTTTAAGGATGACTCTGGTTCAAAATAGGGTAGTGGGGGTGAGGAGATAGCATCACCAGCTGGTGGAAAATTTAGTTGGCTTATCAGGAAAATGCCCCTAAAATGGGATGGATTGGATGGGGGGAGGGGAGGGCACAAGCTGAAGCCCCATCCTTGGGAGAAAAGGCAGGGGCTGGGGTAGGAGGCATGGTGTTTGGGAGTCATTACAGAAGCCAGGATGTTAATCACAAGGATTCCCTCGCTCCTCTTGCCCTTTTAAACATTAGCACAGGCAGAACTAGCTTCTCATGGTCAAAACAGCTGGGGCAGCAAGCATGGCTCCCCCTTGGATACGGCACTCCCCCCCTTGACAACAGCAGCTGCTGCTCTAGGTGTGCACGCCCTCAGGGACAGCACCAAGGAAGCTTTCTGAATAGTGCAAACTGCCTGCCCCCCATCCCTCCCTGTGAGCTACCTGCTGGGACAACAGTGCTTGTGTTTGGAGTGTGTGTGTGTGTGTGGAGGGGGGGGGGGTCCAAGCCCTGCCTTCCAGCCTGGGTGCATCAGATACAGAAGGGGCTGGGGCTTGGCGCTTGGGGTCTCCCCCTCACCTTGTTGAAGATGAGGGGTGTTCTCCCCTCTCTGGAAGGGCACAGCAGGACCTGACCCATGGAACTTGCGTTCCCATGGCCATGTAAGAAGGGTCATCTTAGCTGGCCCCCGTCTCCCTCCTCCCCCCCCCCCCCCCCGGGGGACTCGTTCCACACTCCAGCGCTTGGAGCAGCAGTTGGATAGCAGCATCCACAACTCACCTTTCCTAGCACAGGAGCGTGGTGGAAGGACCTGGCCCCACTGAACAGTGCCCAGCGCCCGCTGCCCCCAGCCCCTTGCAGGTCTACATTTTAAAAATCCCCTCGCCCTAGGGCTGCCAAGGCAGGACGCGGGCAGCAGAAAGCCGGGCTGGGTCAGGAGCAGCCGCTTGCGACATGCTGGGCAATTGGCCCACCTCAGGCAGGATGCTCCTGAGATGCTGCACGTAAATCCCCCTCCCTGCTCCGTCGCTGGAGCTCTCCCCTCGGGCCAGCCGAGCTCGTCGCTCTGAGCACGGAGAGCAGCCAGCTCTATTGCTGCTCCCCCCGGCAGGGACACGGCCCCGGGGAGGAGGAATGACATGGGGGATGTTCCCCAAAGCTTCCAGCTCCCTCCCCCCATGGCACTGATGCCAGGACAGTTTGATGGGGAGGGCGCAGAGCTGGGGGGAGGGGTAGATTTGGGACATGGCCAAAGCCTGCCTAGATTACACCTTTGGGGTTGACCTAGGGACAGGTCTTCTGGCGCCCTGCCCCCACCCTGGCAATATACGAACCAGGCCAGACAGGACAGGGGGTTTGGTTCATTATTTTTATTGTCCAGCTCTACGTTCCTAGGGTTGAGGCCAGACATCGAGGGAAGCAGCAGTCTATGCAGAGTATTTATATGTACACGGACACTCAATATATTATCTATAAATACAGATGTTATTAACAAACATACAGTACATCAGGGTCAATTAATGCTGGGAGCCCCAGCTTACTGGAGGCCGGCAGGTGCTGCCGAAAAGATGTGCAATACGATTCGCTAACCCTTCCTCCAGCTGCCCACCCCAAACCCAGAGTCAATAAAAAAAAAACATAACTAAAAATAAAGTCCAACTCCACTGCCTTCCCCTCGGAGACACTGCTGTGCAGCTCGGTCCCTCTCTGCTACTCTCAGAGGAGGTGTGCCCCATCCACTACGCTCTCCCCCCGCAGCGATCACAGCCCTGAAGAACGGCCACCGAGCCTCTTGGGTTTCAGTGCAGAATGATGGGGTGCCCTGAGCTGGAGATCAAAGCGCTTTGGGGGTCAGAAGGCCCAGAGGACATCTGAAGGTGTTCAATCCCAGACCCCCAGAACAATTCTGGTCTGAAACCAAGGAGGGTCTAGGACACCCAGGAATCCAAGGCTCAGGAACGTCCCCCGAAGATCTCAAGTTAAATCAAAGCCACCCAGCTTCCCAGCCCTCCTCTGAGCCCCGGCTCTGGCCCTGCAAATGGAAGCTCTATCCGAGATACCTTGAAAAATAAAATTAAAAAAAAACCTCTGGGGCATCTGGCCGCCCACCCCATCACAGCAGCAGCAGCAGCAGCAAGGCCAGGGCCACCACAGCAGCACATCCAAGGCAGCAGGCGCGGGACATGGGGATCTGGGAGCAGCAGTGGGGAATGCTCCATCTTGTACGCGTGCTACCAGCCCATCACGCCCAGGCGTCCTCGTCTGGCCCTCTTGGCTCCATCTGGCCCTGCGGTGGCTCCATGAAGGAGGAGAAAACACTGTGAAAGGCTCTCCAGGGCTTGTGCTCAGCTGGGCGCTTGGGAGGGCTCCCCTTGGGTGAGGCGCTGGACGTCTTGTAGCTGAGCGGCGTGGGTATCCTGGAGGGCTTCTTATCTGGCTGAGTGTCTACACGTGGCTTGGCCTTGGGCCGCAGCTTCAGCTTGTAGATGGAAGGCACTCGGCCTGGTTTCTTCAGGGACTTCTTTTGCCTCAGCACCACCTCCTGTGTCTGGAGTACATCCGACATTCCATCTAGGGACGTCTCACCAAAAGGCCCCTCCACGGAGTCCTCCTCAGTCTTTATCAGCTCATCTGGGGCCGAGGATCCCAAGTCTGTGTCAGAGTCCGCAAGCTCCAAGATGGTCCAGGCCACATCCATGCCCGGACCTGAGACTTCTACTCCCTCAGCCACCTCCTGGACGTCATTCAAGGCTGAGTAGTAGTTACTTTCATCCGAGGAACTTGAGAGAGCCGGCTTCCTCCAGCATGTGGCCGGCTCCAGGGCCATTTGGGAGTCCCAGCCAGAGCCATTCTGGAGCTCAGTGGGGCCTGTGCTACAATTGGAGGCCCATGGACGCTGGGATGCGGGGTTCCTCTTGGGGTCCTCTTTGGACCGCTCACCAAAGTCTGCCTGGAAGCCGTGCTTGCTGAAGAAGTTTAGCGAGGAGGAGGAGGAGCTGGAGGAGCAGTAGGCAGAGTCAATGGCCCCTGGGTCTGGCGTGGTCTGCTGGAGCTGCCCCGGATCGTGGGCGCAGCCCAGGGGCTCCCCATCATCCCCGGCCAGCTCGATCATCTGGGAGTTGGCCAGGAACTCTTCCTCCAGGCACCGGTACAGCTGCTGCTCCTGGCTTGGGTCCAGGCACAGAGGGGTCCGGAAGCTCTGTGCCAGCTCCTCCAGCTCCTGGTTGAAGCTCTCAGACAGCTGCCTGGCCTGGAGGGTCTCCCCAGAGAGCCGCTCCCTCACAGGGACCCTTGGCTCAGTCTCGCCCGCCTGCCACTGCCTCACAGACCCCAGCATCTGCTGAGGTGCCCGGACCGAGGGCTCTGCCAGTTTGTTGGCAGGAAGGGATGCTCTGCGACCGCTGGGGGCAGGGCTCCTGGAGCCCACCCGAGGGAGGTGCCCGCGAGTTGGGCTCTTGGTCCTGGGGGTAGCTCGGCCAGAGTTTAGGCCGTTCTCCTTCACCTCGTTGGCCCGTGCCCAGGAGTGCTGCCCGTCCTTTCCTCGGCTGATGAGCAGCACTGGCTCCCTGCCACCGCTCCCCTGGCTCCGCGCTCTAGGGCTGGGCCTGCCAGGCCCGTTCACCAGGCGAGGCCGGCTCCGCTCCTCTGACTCGGCCTTCCTGGCCCCCACCGACGGTCTCGGCCCCAAGAAGGCCCCACGCTCCCGTGACTGGCTGCGGCTCGAAGGCTGACTCTTGGTGGCCCCCTCGGGCATGTGCTTCCTCACCTCCTTCCTGTGCGCGGTTCGCAAGGCACCGTCCTCGCCGCACCTCCTGCCCAGGGTGCCACTCTGCGTGGATGATGTGGAGGAGTCGCTGTCTCCGGAGAGGCGTCTGGCTCTGGGGGGCAGCTGGTCTCGAAGCCTGGAACGACAAGAAGGAAAGGACGTCAGCACCATCTGCGGCCAGGGAGGGGGGAGACTGCTGGAGACAATTCATTTTACTGCCCATCAGGGGCCATTGCTGCACTGCATGGGTTGCCAGGGCGGGGCAGCTGTTCAGGCCCCAGCACCGGTCTGGTGGCACCTCAGGAGGGGTACGGCACCTGCATGGCTGAGATACAACGTCCCCTCCCCGCAGCTGGGATGTGGCACTCTGACCCAGGCCCCAGCTCCAAACTAAACCCTTGTAACATCCCTCTAGACCTGGGGCGCCGGAGCCGCACGCGGCTCTTCAGAAGTTAACATGCGGCTCCTTGTCTAGACACCGACTCCGGGGCTGGAGCTACAGACGCCAACTTTCCAGTGTGCCGGGGGGTGCTCACTGCTCACCCCCTGGCTCTGCCACAGGCCCTGCCCCCATTCCACCCCTTCTCACCCCTTCCCCCCCCCCCCAAGCCTGCCGTGCCCTCGCTCCTCCCCATTCCCCCCCCAGCCTCCTGCATGCCATGGAAGAGCTGATGGGGGGAGGAGGAGGCTCTGGGAGTGGGGTGCGGGAGTTGCTGACGTGTTACTGTGACTCTTTGGCAATGTACATTGGTAAATTCTGGCTCTTTCTCAGGCTCAGGTTGGCCTCCCCGCTCTAAACTCTCCGTGTGGGAGTCTCGGCTCGCAGGGCTCGCCCTGCCGAAGGCAATGCAGCACGCCGGGCTCGAGTTGGCCTGAGACCAGAATCGGGCCTGGCCACAGAGCTGGCGTGGAGGCTGCTGCTGCGTCATGCCCCAGCTCACACAAGCTGAACAAGCGGCGTAAGCGCTTTAGCACAGATAACACCTTATGTTCCCAGTGCAAATAGCGGCACCATTCCCCATCCAGCCCACTGGAGGGCAGCCTCCACCTCCACAGCAAAATCCGCTTTTCAGATACATCTGCCGGAGCTTTTCCCCTCCCCAGTTCCCAAGCTGGCAGCACAGAGCCCAGCCTCTCCTTCCTGGGCTACCAAACTGCCCCTGCAGAGCACTTCGTTCTCAGGAGAGAGACAGACAGGCCCTGGAATAACAGCCCATTCTCCGCTGATCCCTCCCAACTGGGACCAGCCGCATCTTACAGACCCCTCTGTCCATTCCAAGGCAGCCCAGTTCGCCTGGACGCAGAGATCAAGTGCTCCACATTCCAGCCTGAGGCTTTCCCCTGCTATGTTAAATGGGGCACATTTCATTTCCTACCAGATTTAACACAGGAATACAAATAATGTAACATAACACAGCTAAACGTCCTGGGGCAAAGCCTTCACCACTGTGCTTTCCTGACTTCCAGTTCCTCCATCTTAACACTGAATCCCCCACCGCCCCTTTCTGATCTGTTCAACTAGCAGGACATACAACCTCCATCTGCAGGCTTGGGGCGTTTTGGGCTTTTGTCACTAACAAATGCCTCTAAGCAGCTTTAAAACTTTACTGTTCCATCAGCACCCAACCAAGATCAGGATCATTGCACTAGGTGCTGTACCAACACCTACGTGAGGCAGGTCCTGCCCCAAAGAGCTTACAATCCAAATAGACAACGGTGAGAAGGGAAACCGAGGCACAGAGTGGGGCTATGACTCAACCAAGGTCATCCCACAGGTCAGTGACAGCCAGGAGTAGAACCCAGTCCCAGCCCAGCATCCTGTCCATGGGACCACATTGCTCCCCAGACAGACTTATAGACTTTAAGGCCACCGTGATCATGTAGTCTGATCCCTGCACATCACAGGCCACAGAACCCCACCCACCCACTGCTGTAACAGACCCTCAAATCCTGATTTAAAGACTCAAAGTGACAGAGAATTCCCCATTGACACGAGTTTAAACCTGCAAGTGACCCAGGCCCTACGCTGCAGAGGAAGGCGAAAAACCTGCACATGGACAACTACAGATCTACAGGCGCTGACGTTTGGTTCTGCTGGCAGGTGCTTTGGAAGAGGTATGTGTGTTGGGGGGTGGGGCACTCTGCCACTTTCGGGGGGAGGCTATTTTCAGCATATTTATACACTTCTTTCATATTCTACTTATTGAATGGGTCTGTCATTGGTATCTTTACTATTTAATAATTATTCAATTGTTATAAACTACATCATTACATTAGCATGAATTACAGTATATTAAAATCATTGCAATCACAAGCTGTCTTCACTAACATCCCAGTTTAAAGACTTTGTCTCACTGTATGAATGCAGGACCAATCCCCAACAAAATCATCCCAGCCAGGGCTCTGTCAAGCCTGACCTTAAAAACCTCTAAGGAAGGAGATTCCACCACCTCCCTAGGTAACCCATTCCAGTGCTTCACCACCCTTCTAGTGAAATAGTGTTTAATAATATCCAACCTAGACCTCCCCCATTGCAACTTGAGACCATTGCTCCTTGTTCTGTCATCTCCTCCCACTGAGAACAGTCTAGATCCATCCTCTTTGGAATCCCCTTTCAGGTAGTTGAAAGCAGCTATCAAATCCCCCCTCATTCTTCTCTTCTGCAGACTAATCAATCCCAGTTCCCCCAGCCTCTCCTCATAAGTCATGTGTTCCAGCCCTCTAATCATTTTTGTTGCCCTCCGCTGGACTCTTTCCAGTTTTTCCACATCCTCCTTATAGCGTGGGGCCCAAAACTGAACACAGTACTCCAGATGAGGCCTCACCAATGTCGAATAGAGGGGAATGATCACATCCCTCGATCTGCTGGCAATGCCCCTACTTATACAGCCCAAAATGCCGTTAGCCTTCTTGGCAACAAGGGCACACTATTGACTCATATCCAGCTTCTCATCGACTGTGACCCCTAGGTCCTTTTCTGCAGAACTGCTGCCTAGCCATTCGGTCCCTAGTCTGTAGCAGGACGGAAGAATCCCATGCACTAAGTGCAGGACTCTGCACTTGTCCTTGTTGAACTGCATCAGGTTTCTTTTGGCCCAATCCTCTAATTTGTCTAGGTCCCTCTGTATCCTATCCCTACCCTCCAGCGTATCTACCACTCCTCCCAGTTTAGTGTCATCTGCAAACTTGTGAGAGTGCAGTCCACACCATCCTCCAGATCATTAATGAAGACATTGAACAAAACTGGCCCCAGGACCAACGCTTGGGGCACTCCGCTTGATACCGGCTGCCAACTAGACATGGAGCCATTGATTGCTACCCATTGAGCCCGACGATCTAGCCAGCTTTCTATCCACCTTACAGTCCATTCATCCAGCCCATACTTCTTTAACTTGCCGGTGGGAGACCGTATCAAAAGCTTTGCTAAAGTCAAGGAATAACATATCCACTGCTTTCCCCTCATCCACAGACCCAGTTATCTCCTCATAGAAGGCAATTAGGTTAGTCAGGCATGACTTGCCCTGGGTGAATCCATGCTGACTGTTCCTGATCACTTTCCTTTCCTCTAAGTGCTCCAGAATTGATTCCTTGAGGACCTGCTCCATGATTTTTCCAGGCACTGAGTGAGGCTGACTGGCCTGTAGTTCACCAGATCCTCCGCCTTCCCTTTTTTAAAGATGGGCACTAGATTAGCCTTTTTTCTGCCATCCGGGACCTCCCCTAATCGCCAGGAGTTTTCAAAGATAACGGCCAGTGGCTCTGCAATCACATCTGCCAACTCTTTTAGCACCCTGGAATGCAGCGTATCCGGCCCCATGGACTCGTGCTCGTCCAGCTTTTCTAAATAGTCCTGAACCACTACTTTCTCCACAGAGGGTTGGTCACCTTCTCCCCATACTGTGCTGCCCAGTGCAGCAGTCTGGGAGCTGACCTTGTTTGTGAAGACAGGGGCAAAAAAAGCATTGTGTACATTAGCTTTTTCCACATCCTCGGTCACTAGGTTGCCTCCCTCATTCAGTAAGGGGCCCACACTTTCCTTGACTTTCTTCTTGTTGCTAACATACCTGAAGAAACCCTTCTTGTTACTCTTAACATCTCTTGCTAGCTGCAACTCCTAGTGTGATTTGGCCTTCCTGATATCACTCCTGCATGCCTGAGCAATATTTTTATACTCCTCCCTGGTCCTTTGTCCAACCTTCCACTTCCTGTAAGCTTCTTTTTTGTGTTTAAGATCAGAAAGGATTTCACTGTTAAGCCAAGCTGGTCGCCTGCCATATTTACTGTTCTTTCTACACATCGGGATGGTTTGTTCCTGCAACCGCAATAAGGATTCTTTAAAATACAGCCAGCTCTCCCTGGTATTGTCTTGATGCACGTTAAGGACAGCTACATAGTCAGTTGTGTCTGCCCTATTGATGATTGGAGATAATTAAGTCTTCTGAAGCTGGTGAATGAGCATTCTGCAGTTTAGGATCATACAGGCACAGAGAGAAGGATTCTTATGAATTTGCAGTACTCTGGAACCATAGGCCTTGGCTACACTGGCAATTCACAGCGCTGCACTTGCTGCGCTCAGGGGTGTGAAAAAACACCCCCCTGAGCGCAGTGCTGTAAAGCGCCAGTGTAATCAGCACCTGCAGCGCTGCACGCTCTCTCGCAGCGCTGGCGGCACGACTACACTCGCGGATTCACAGCGCTGCCGCCGTCCGCGAGTGTAGCCAAGGCCATAGTGCTTCCAGAGTCCTGCAAATGACTCCAAGGTCTCTCTCTTGATGGGTAACAGCTAATTTAGGCACCATCTCTTTGTATGTATAGTTGGGATTACGATTCCCAATGTGCATTACTTTGCATTTAACATTGAATTTTGTCTGCCATTTTGTTGTCCAGTCACCCAGTTTGTGAGATCCATTTGTAACTCTTCACAGTCTCTTTTGGACTTAACTATCCTGAGTAATTTTTTATCATCTGCAAACTTTGCCACCTCACTGTTTACCCCTTTTTGCAGATCATTTATGAAGATGTTGAATAGGACTGGGCCCAGTAAAAGCCACTGGGAACACCGCTCTCCATTCTGAAAATGGATCATTTATTCCTACCCTTTGTTTCCTAGCTTTTAACTGGAGTGCCTGGCAATGCTTTCAGGTTCATCTACCCATGCTTAATTTAATGACAAGCCTTTTGCTACCTTAATCACCCTTCCTCTGGTTAGAAACAAACTCCCTGCCCTAAGGGGAGACGTTAGCAACACAGAACTCATCACATTCCACACTCAAGCTCTTGCTCCTGGGTGTTGAGCTATGACTTAATCCACCTCCTCCAAACCTGGCTTGCTTTGTAAACCTGAAGGAGGCTACCAAAGAAGCCAAGTTTTCAGTCATTCGCTCCAGCTATTTTTGAGGCACACCACTGCAACAGTTCTGAATGGCACGTGAAGTATTTTTATCCCACGCTCAAATAACTCCTTCAAAAATAGCTGTGCTCAAGCTTTCCAGAAACGTTCACCTTTGAGCCAGAAAAAAAAAATTCTGCCCATTCTGAGTTAGAGAAAGTTTCTAGCACCAAGAAACTGGAAGACACATTTCAAGAATGCCTACTTCGATGGAGTCCCCTCTCGGCTAGCTGCTATTTAATACAAATACCTTGGCGGAAGTGATCACTAACATCCCAGATTGCATGGTATGGGTGAATCATTTGTGCGTAACTATATGGCTGGATAAATATCACACACACACACACACACACACACACACACCAGCAGGCTGATCCTGAGCAAAGCTGATAACAAGCACTAAGAATAGATCTACAATGCAAGTGAGCTCCTGGCTGGTGGGGAGGAGGAGCACTTGGTGCCATGACACTATAAACTCACTGTGGGCCCAGGATTGTGGAAGCCCTGCCATGGGGGTCCCATGGCCCCAGGGGCTGGATTCACCAGTGGGCAGCCAGAGCCCAGCACTCCAGAACGAGGAGCCAGGCCCCAGACCACTGGGAAATTTAGCATTGTGAGACTTCAGAGCCCGAGAGAACGTGTCTGGGCTCTTCCTTTGTCTTCTGCTGCTAAGCCGTTAGGGGTCACGTTTTTCAGCTTCTCTGCCACTAGGGGGACTAGAAACTTGGTTTTACTGTCAAGCGAGAAATCGAGATTCTCCCCTCACATGCTGACTCCCAGAACTAGGCCTTGGAGAGAAACCCCAAACCTCACAAGAGAGGGGGCCGCGCAGAGGTGGTGGACTCGGCCCCTGGTCCAACTATCCCCATGTCCTGGGAATCCAAGACACGCTACCATGGCTTTGTGCCAACTCTGATGGGATGGCAGGTCCTCTAGAGCAGTGGTTTTCAAACTTTTTTTCTGGTGACCCAGTTGAAGAAAATTATTGATGCCCATGACCCACCGGAGCTGGGGATGAGGGGTTTGGGGTGTGGGAGGGACTCAGGGCTGGGGCAGAGGGTTGGGGTGCAGGGGTGAGGGCTACAGGCTGAGGCCGAGAATGAGGGGTTCAGGGTGTGGGAGGGGGCTCTGGGCTGGGGTGCAAGAGGTGGTCAGGGTTCTGGGGTGGGGCTGGGGGTATAGGAGGGGGCTCTGGGCTGTGGCAGGAGGTTGGGGTGCAGGAGGGGGTCAGGGATGCAGGCTTTGGGGTACAGGAGGGGGCTCTGGGTTTGGGGGGGCTCAGGACTGGGGTAGGGAATTGGGGCCTGGGGGTGGGGCATGGGCTTACCTATGGCAGCTCCCAGTCAGCGGCACAGTGGGGGTGCTAAGGCAGGCTGGCTGCCTGCCTGTCCTGGCACCACAGACCACGCTGTGCCCCGGAAGCGGCCAGCAGCAGGTCTGGCTCCTAAACGGAGGCGTGCAAGCGGCTCTGCGTGGCTCTCCCCCGCAGGGACCACACAGATAGGGACTAGCCTGCCTCAGCCGGGCAGCACCGCAACAGGACTTTTAACGGCCCAGTCGGCAGTGCTGACCAGAGCCGCTGTGACCCAGTGCCTTCCAGTCCGCGGCGCAGTACTGGGTTGAAAACCGCTGCTCTAGGGTGCAGGGCACAGTCGGAGAGTCCCCTGGGATTCTCTTTGGACAAAGTGGCCTGCAGTTGCCAGCTCCTGACAGTGGAGGGCGCAGGGGGATGACCCCGGTTCAGCAGAGAGCTGAGTTTAGGGGGCATCTCATTGCTCAAAAGGGGAGCAGAGAACGATGCTCAGGGCAGCAAAGGGGGGCAGGCAGCTCCTGCTGGCCACGTGGGGGGGCTAGAGGAGAGAACGCACCCAGGGGAGCTTCAACACCCAGCTCCGAACATCCAGGGGAAGGTTTGAATCTGGGTCTAGGCGTCTCTGCCTGGCCTCAGGATCCCATGGAGTCACGCCAAGAACCCAGACTCACGGGGTCAGAGGACATTGCTTTCAAGAGGCCAACGGCCCCTCCCTTCCCCAGCAGCCAGCCCTGGGCTGGGAGGTGCCCACGGGGAGCGCTTGGCCTTGGCCTAGAGAAGTTGTTATCGTTTGGGAAGTGGTTGCCATGGCGGCCGGCAGCTGCTCGCCTCCCCCATCCTGCAGCGGCTCCCAGGGAGTGAGTCAGTGGCTGGTTGGCTGAGCAGGCCCCTGCCTGCTGGGTGGGGAGGGAGCGCCTCTTCCTCTGGGAGGGGCAGGATGTGACAGCCACCACCAGAACTGGGGGTTTTCCTGACACAGAGGCCCTCCTGCCAGCCCACCCACAAGGAGCCTGGAGCCCCCCTTCCCCCAGTAACCACCCCAGCCCTACCTACACTATCTTCCCAAGGATATCAGGGTGGCTGGGCAGCCACCATGTCACCGCCCCCCACCAGCCCCGCCTCCGGGGCTGGCAGCAAAATGCACCCAAAGGACTGGAGATGCTGCACCTCTCCTCCCCTGAAAGTGCCAGGCTGGGGCCCAGACACACCCCAGGGACAGCCTGGGAGCGAGGCCCCCTGATGCCCCAGGGTTGGTCAGTTGCCCTAGGACAGTGCAGGGGATTCTCAGAGCACAGAGATAGGGAGTATGAGTCTGCCCGCAGCACACGGGGGTGGCACTCTATTACCTTCAGGAGCTGGGGAGCGCCCTGTCCCAGGACATGCCATGTGTGGGTCTCCCTGCCCCCCAAGGCAGGGGGTGAATCCTGGCTCTATTGCACGGGGGGAGAGAAGATCCCTAGCCATGTTTGTGCTCTGGGGACATAACCTGCGCCTTGCCCACCTCCCTACCGGGCATTTCCCTGTTCCATTCCCTGGGTATGAACACACCTAGAGCCCTCTCTCCCAGATCCCCTAAGTTTTGCCAAGTCAGGTGGCCTGAGGATGCAGAGATGGCACCGCACCCTCCACCCTACTTGGCATCGCTGGCACATGCTACCTGAGAGTGGTTGAAGCTCGCGGCTCAGATAAGTCACGGTGAGCCAGTGGTGTGGAGCTCCTCGAGGGACCGGAGGAGCTCTGGCTAGATGAGGGGACCGTGCCAGCCCTTGGGGGGAGCCCTTCCAGCTTCTCCTGCCTGCTGTGTGATGTCACATTGGGGATCTGCCTTGAGGAGTCCAATTGGACAGACAGATCTCCTGCCCCCCTGGCCGGATGGCCGAACCGGTCCATCTTGGCCTGGGTCAAGTCCCCACCAGCTGAGAGCCGCTTATCCCCCATGCGGAGGGTCTCCGTTGGCCGGTAGGGGTTCATGCCTTCCAAGGGGCGCTGGGAGCTGGGGCTGGCAGCTCGGGGGCTGGGAGAGAAGCTGCCAGGAGATGCCATCTTCTGCGGGGAGAAGCCCAGGGCACGTGTCTGCATTAGACGATGCGCTGCAGAGGGAACACAGTCATCAGCATGTTGGCTTAGGGAAGACACTGCAGCAGAGCTTCACGGGGGCCTGGCCGGGATCAATGGGCCCTTCACGTTTCCCATGACCCTCCCTTGGGACGTCTGCTAACAGGCAGCCATTCCCTTCCCCGCTGGGCCTTCCTGCTGCCTCCCTATCACCTCGTCCTGCTCGATCCTCCAGCGCTGCAAGTGCCCAATGGATGCCACCAGCGGATGAGGAGAGCTGTGCATGTAGCAGGATTTGGCCAGAGACAGCCCTGATCCCAGAGAACAGTGGGAGCATGAAAGGGAACTAGTCCTGGGAAGGACCTCATGCTACTGGTGGGGCCAGAGCCTCTGCCATGGGGACCAACGTTCAGCCACAAGGGGTCGCTATTGCAGCGCTGCAAGGTCCTCTCCTCTCAGGCCAGCATGGGCCAGCCAGGCTTGCCTCTGTAGACTTGGAGGAGCAAGGTGCAAGGAGCAGTAACCAGCCGAAGGGACTGGGGCGGTAGAAGGGTCTGCTGCAGTGTCCCAAGAAAACTCATCCACAAATGAGGTTCCCTGGGAAAGAAGTGAAAGTGACTGGCATGCACAGTGAGTATGGGGCGGGGGAGTCTCTCTGGCCCCAGCCCCTCTGGTAACTTGCTGGAAGGGACGAGTCCTCTCCCCACACACTCACAGAGGGATGCGCATCGGCAGGGATCGTGCTTGTCCAGGTAGTGCTCCAGGGTATCCCATCCGCCACCTACTCGCACCATCACGTGGCTTCTCAGCACCTGGCAGGGCACCAAAGAAACAACGCCCGTCAGGGTCATTGTGGCTCAGTCACCTGGCACACCCACACTTGTCTCTGAGCAACACGGCTCCCT
This sequence comes from Trachemys scripta elegans, assembly GCF_013100865.1. Lineage (NCBI taxonomy): Eukaryota > Metazoa > Chordata > Testudines > Emydidae > Trachemys > Trachemys scripta. The sequence goes on along the minus strand of NC_048312.1, from coordinate 30,147,540 downwards.
CTCTCTGCGCAGGCCTGCAGTGGCGCTAACTCACTGCTGACAGCATTACTATGTGACACACGGGATTTCACCAATCGGACTTTAGAGGAACCATTACAGCCACTGCATATGCAGGCACTTCTGGGGTGTAACCTGGCAGCACTTAGCAACCAAACATAACACTTCAGGACAGGAAGTGCAAAATAATTCTGTATCTAATTAAAGCTGAGCAGGAATGTAGGGAGGTAGAATGCAACGACTAAAGCTAGAATTTAGCTGGGGCACTACAGTGATTATTTCTATAGTGTTTTATGTTCAAAGCACTTTATAATCATTTAACTAATTAACCCTAAATTATACCTGCCTACCTCACAGCACTATTACCGTCCCCTTTTTACAGAGAGGCCTCAGTTTCCCTCACTTGCCAAAAGTCACACAGTGAAAGAGTAGCAGAGTTGGGACTAGAACCTAGGACCTCCTGAGTTCTGCAGACTGCACTGCCTCTTGGCACCCCTAGCACCATAACGGGCCATTCGTTCAACGCTGACGCCTCAGCACCATTTCTAGCAGCATCTGCATTTCCCTTCAAGGTCACCCATCCACATGCTGACCAGGCCCAACCCTGTTTAGCTTGTGAAATAGGATGAGCTCACAGCCACAGGTTGTTAGAGCTACCAAAACCTAGCCTGGCTGGAGAGTAAAGCTCTCGTTTAATAACGCCTGATTAAAAAGGTCCCTGATCACAGTGGTGTTACTACACCTATCCTCCCCTGGTCTTTTTCAGGATGAGGAGGAAACTGCTTGGCTCAAGCGTTCACTTCCTGCCGTGCATTCCCCCCTTGAAATCCCTGTCCTGTTGGGATATGACCGTCCGTTACTGGTCGTGGCTCCAGCTGAGCTGTCAGCAGGACTGTTTGCGACTGACTGTTATACAGGGTGTGGAGAGTCCAGTCGCCCTGCTTGGCGCTCCCCCCATCCATTCACTAGACCAAGCAGTAGCTTGTTCTACAGATGGGGAAATTGAGGTATGAGGTGAGAAGTTGAGCAAGTGACTTGCTCAAAGCCACAGAGGTTTTCAAATCCCAGCTCTGGCACAGAACTCCATAGGTTCTCGCTCCCAGTCCTGAGCTCTCACCACTAGACTTCGCTTCTTAGTCCTTCCCATACATAGCTATGGAGCTATCCATGCATGGGGGCAGGGCATAGCGTTTACGTTTACTTTGTAGCAACAGGACCTAGGGCCACCTACAGCAAGGCGGTCGTGTGGTTAAGGCACCAAACTAGGACTCAGCAAATCTGTCTTCAATTCCCAGGTCTCCACCACTGAGTTCTTGTATGACCTTGGGCAGTCACTTCTCTCTCTGTGCCTCAGGTTCAATCTGCAAAAGGGGAATAATACTTCCCTATGTCCCAGGAAGGTTGCAAATTTGCTAATATACATAGATTCCAAGGCCAGAAGGGACCATTGAGTCTGACCTCCTGTATTACACAGGCCAGAGACCTGTCCCAAAATAATTCCTGGATCAGAGCTTTTAGAAAAACATCCAGTCTTGATTTAAAAACTGGTCAGTGATGGAGAATCCACCACAACTCTTGGTAAACTGTTCCAATGGCTAGTTACTCTCACTTAAAAATTTACACCTTATTTTCAAACTGAATTTTTCTAGCTTCAACTTCCAGCCATTAGATTGAGTTAGACCTTTCTCTGCAAGACTGAAGAGCCCATTATTAAATATTTGTTCCCCATGTAGGTACTTATAGTCTGTCATCAAGTCACCCCTTCACCTGGTTAAATTTAATAGACAGACTCAAAGAGCTCAATCACTAGAAGGCAGGTTTTCCGATCTTTTAGTCATTCTCGGGGCTCTTCTCTGGCCCCTATTCAATTTTTCAACATCCTTCTTGAACGAAAGCTTATGCTCTAATAAATTTGTTAGTCTCTAAGGTGCTACAAGTACTCCTGTTCTTCTTCTTGAACTGTGGGCACAGGACGGGACACAGGATTCCAGCAGTGGTCGCACCACTGCCAGCCACAGAGGTAAAATAACCTGTCTGCTCCTACTCACAATTCCCCTGTTTATGTATCCCAGGATCGCATTAGCCTTTTTGGCCACAGCTTCACAGTGGGAGCTCACATTCAGCTAATTATCCACCATAACCTTTTTCATAGTCACTGCTCCCCAGCATAGAGTCCCCCATCCTCTAAGTATGGCCTGCATTGTTCGTAGGGGTATATATTTACAGGTAGACATATTACAATACTTTGCTTTCACCCAAGTTTACCAAGCACTGCAGCTTGCTCTGAACCAGTGACCTGTCCTCATCATTATTTACCACTACCTCAATTTTTGTGTCATCTGTAAACTCAATTCTATATCAGGTCCTGTATAAGCCACTCCATTACCTGGCTGGGCTCAACATCAGGCTGACAGGCCTATAATTACCAGAGTTGTCCCATTTTCTGTTTTACAGATTGGAAGGAAGCTAATGGTGTACCAATCTTCAAACCCCACAGTGCTGGGGGAGGCACACATGAACCCCACTATAGGGACTTGCTGGACTTCAATAGTGGGTTTGCGAATAACTAGTCCCAGGGATTGAGAAATGGAAATCCCATTTGAAATGAGAGCCCACATGGTACCTTAACTACAAGAAAGGCTAGTCATTCTCAGCCCATGTACTACGGAGTGATGATCTACACAGTCAGAACCAGCATCAAGAGACAGAAGAGACTGGAAAGGAAACACTGAGACAGGAGGGATGGGGGTAAAGAGAAAGATAGGAAGTGGTGTGCTTTAGACGACAGGGACCTGGATTTGGGAGTCAGGATGCCTGCGTTTCATCTCTGGCTCTGCCACTGATCTGCTGTGTGACCTTGGACAAGTCATTTAATCCCTCAGTACCTTTGTTTCCCCTTCTGTAAGAGCTTTTCTCTGTAAAGTTTTTTTAAAGAGCTGAGAGAACTGCAGTCTTGTTGACAGTAGGATTTTAGCCATCAAAGCAAATCAGGTCTACGCTGGATGGGGGCTTGGACCAGAGTAGATATATCAGTGGCTAAAATCCTAGACAAGAGTTACTCTCACAGGTAGCAGCCATCTGAAGATCTAGCTACCGTGTGACTCAACACCCCAAGCTAGGGACTTTAGGTCTCAAAATCAAGGTTTCTGCCATATTAACCGAAAAGTTTTTCATGGTGGTTCAAAAGTTTCCATGAAGACTCTTGACAAACACATCCCTGCCCTGTGCAGCAGCCTAGGCCAGTGGTTCTCAACCTTTCCAGAGTACCGTATCCCTTGCAGGAGTCGGATTTGTCTTATGTAGCCCCAAGTTTCACCTCCCTTAAAAACTACTTGTTTACAAAATCAAACATAAAAACAAAAGTGTCACAGCCACTATTACTGAAACATTGTTAGTCTCATTTTTACCATACGATTATAAAATCAATCAATTGGAATATAAAATGTCCTTACATTTCAGTGTATAAGACAGAGCAGTATAAACAAGTCATTGTATGACATTTTAGTTTGTACTGACTTTGCTAGTGCTTTTTATGTTGCCTGTTGAGGCAAATATCTGGATGAGTTGATGTACCCCCTGAAAGACCTCTAAGTACCTCAGGGGTACACGTACCCCTGGTTGAGAACCACTGGCCTAGGCGAATGCATAGGAGGAAACTGACCAACAAACATGAAACTGACAGCTCTCTTCTTCTCATCCAAACTGAAGGGCAAAAAAAAGGGGGTAGGGGAGGAGAGAGAAGTATTTAAGATTTGGGATATTCTCCGAGTTTTAATAATCTCAGGTGTTGTGAATAATGCAAAAAGAGTGTTTTAGTTAAAAAATTACCAGTTTGAGAAGTTATTTAATTAACCCTAAATTAGTATTTATTATTTGTATTACATTAGCTCTTGGCTGTCTTGGAGATGGCAGGTGCATTGTGCTAGGATCTGAATTACACGTAGTACAGGGTGGGTATTTGCTCAGAGATTACACTCTCTAAACAGACAAAACAAGGGGCAGGGGAAAGGAAATATCACTATCCTGATTTTATAGGTGGTAAACTGAGGCATAGGGAGGGGACACGGGGTTTGCTGATTTCTACGTCCAGAATCCCAAACCCTCCAGAGGCCCTCCCTGCCTTTGCTACTCAGTATCCATGCGTGGGGGCAGGGCATAGCTTTTGGGTTTTTGTGGTTCCGGCACTGAGCAAGGACTCAGGACATCTAGGGCCCATTCCCAGCTCTGCTACAGACTCCGTGTGTGACCTCGAGCTGTGATAATGTTCCTGTTGGGCAAGGCACCTACCCGCTCCAGCCCATGAAGTGAGGAGATGGAGGCAGGAAGGGGACTGGCCAACCCCTTCTGGGTTGGCACCGTGAGGCTTGGGTCTGTACAGCCCTAACCCAGCCAGCTCTGATGGGCATCAGCTGGCATCAGCAGAGCTTTTCATGAGAAGCAAGCATGGCACCAGCCCCTTGGAGGCTTGCACCCTGTGATCTCCTCCATTCCCATCCCTATCCCCAGCAGGCTAACATTTCTCCTGCTGCCCCCAGGCCACCCACCCTCAGCATCGCTGCAAGCTCTCGTGCCAGTCAAAAGGCAATACTGGGGCAGCACTGGGGAGGAAATAAACCTGGACGCTGTTGGCCATGTAGAACCAATAGCACCTTTCCAGCTACTGCAGATCAAGTGGTTAGCAGGACAGGGGATCGTGACCAGCAAAATGACATGAATTACGACAGGCTAAGAGATCCCATGACACAGACAAAACTTCAAGCGTCATTGGCATCCCCCTTAATCCAGCAGCTACCAGAGCAGAACAGGAATACGGACCACTTGATAGCGGCTACGTGCTGTGCAGATACTTACCAACCCTCACAATCCCAGGAAGTGGGTTGGGCATTAGGATCCCCACTGTTGGGCTCATAGGTGTGGCAATTTGCTATAAGGTCACCCAGCGAGCCCAAGCAAAGCTGGGATTAGAACTCAGGAATTCCTGGTTCCCGTCCTGTACTCCGGCCACTAGACAACACTTCCTCTCAATGAAACAGAACCGCCCATGCCCACAACCTCTCGTAGCAATGTCTAGGGAAGAGAGGAGGGAGATTGGCATTCTATTATTGCTGGGGATCAGCTAGCGCTCGACACAGAAGAGACAGGGGTGGGGAGAAGATGGGGCGGGTTAGAAAGGAAATGTGGCAATGGAGGATCTTACTCGAACAAAGATCAGCGCGTTGGAGTCTCCCACTTTATATTTACCCTCTGAGACTTTGATCATGGGAAACTGAGAGGGGCAGGTACAGCAGCCCAGAATCTCTCGCACCTAAGAGAAGGAGGAAATTAAAATATTAAGGGTCAGTGCCACATACAGGAGATGAACCCCCAGCCCACAGCAGAACCAGGAGGTGACTGGACTCCCAGCCATACACAGCGAGAACCTGTCCTTTTCGAGCTGAGGCAGGGCACGTGACACCTGGAGACACCACCAAGAGCAAGCCACGAGCACCCCCAGGAGGGCCACATCTCCACACCCACCTGCAAGTGACTCTGGCTACAGGCCCTGGACGGGAGTAACCCAGGCTGATTTCGGAGGCCTAGAGCAGATTCTGGATGTGGTGCCTGGGAGGAAAGGGATTCAGGTTGGGTTTCTCGGCTTGCCTGGATTGAATTCTGGGTTCAGTCCATGGAAGAGGAGGACCCAGGCTGGCAGGCCGCCTTCTTTTGGCCAGAGAGTTCTTATAAGCAAACAAAGTAGTGCTGGTTATCCCGTGTTATCCCATGCTGACCCACCCCAGCACTGTCCCGGTTATCCCGTGTTATCCCGTGCTGACCCACCCCAGCGCTATCCCGGTTATCCCATGTTATCCCGTGCTGACCCACCCCAGCGCTGTCCCGGTTATCCCATGTTATCCTGTGTTGACCCACCCCAGCGCTGTCCTGGTTATCCCGTGTTATCGTATGCTAAACCACCCCAGCATTGTCACTGTACCAGGCAGCCCACATTAGCCATGGTGTGCGAGAGGGTTACGAATCTACTACTGCCTTCTAGCGACCCAAGGAGCATATCGGAGCCCCGATTACCTCGGAGCCTTGAATGGATTTACGCTCCCAGCAGCCATGAGGCATAGGCAGGGCTATCACCCCCTTGCACAGACGGGACACAGGCAGAGACTCAGGGAACATCTACAGAACTGGGCCAGGGGAGGGGCTATTTAATTTTTTTTTTTAATGGAAGTTGAGATTCTCAAGTAATCACAGGACTCCGGTAGCTGGGGCTTTAAGTAAAGCATCAAATATTGGGAGACTGGCAATTTAAATCGCTAGAGTTGACGACACGGCATCCGTTGTTTGGGAGCATGGCAAGCATGCTCAGCACTTTCCATGCCTTCTCGTATAAACTGCTTTGGACGGCAACACAGACATTGTGCCCCCAGTTCCCAGCACTTACACCTTCTCTCACACACAGCCCATTCAGAGCCCCAGCAGGGAGGGAGCCAAGGTTACAGCACTCAGCAGCCAAACCCAGCACACAAATGCAAGTTTAGAACAGATAAAAAGGCAGAGATCCTGCAGCTTCAGCTCTTTTGCTCCTCAACAAACAGTTACAAAAAATATTCACCTCACAATAGGTGGAAGGCAGCCAAGCAAGCCAGGGACAGCCAGGAATGGAAAATGGAGACATTGTGCAAAGTCTAGCTCCTCCATTATGAAAACTGCCCGCGCTGCATGAGCTCTGGTGACCCTTGGACACCTTGTTTATGCCAAGCTGAAAGGAGTGAGTTCCAGGAAGGCTTGTGCAGGGACAAGGTTCCCAGAGAGAATCTGGTGCCCAGAGATCCAGCTCTCCATTCCAATCCCTTTCCGCCCTCCCCTGGGCTCTAACAGTCTGGTGGAATCAGCCCCCGGGGCAAATCGATCTATTTCCAACCAGTCTTCTCTCCGTGCTGCTACTCACAGCAGCCACATTGGTCACTGCTCCGGCGGGAGGCCACTCACTCAACGGTGGCTTGCAAACGATTCTTTTAATTGGGTTGGATCTTTCCAGCTTCTTCATGCTGGAGAACGACAGGGGGCGTTCAGCTCCTATTTGCTCTTAGAGCTCGTGGGACATGCTGGCTCGTTTCCCTGCTTTTGCTTTTTGAGAGGATTTCAGAAGATGCACAGTCTGAGCTCTGACGCGGTCTGAAAGGGCAACAGGTGCTAACAAAGGCCTTGTCTGCATGCAGATTTCAATCCAGTGTTGGCCACTCGTGCCACGTTATCCAAGGGCTCACCATATTTGATGTTTACTTAACACTCAAGCTCCTGGAATCCCGTGATTACATGAGACGCTCAGGTTCCAGTTAACACGAAAATGTGAGTTTCTAGCAGTCAGTGTGTTGGAGAAAAAGCTTGAAAATGTGATCTGGACGTGGCCCAAAGGCTTCACAAACCAGGAGGCAAAGGCCCAGGCCCAGCACTGGTGGTCGCTAGGGCAGCAGGATTTGGGGGACGGCCTTTTGCGGTCCTCGGTGGAAATTCGGCGGTGTGGGGGTCCATCCGCTCCAGATCTTTGGCAGAAATTCGGCGGCGGGTCCTTCACTGGCTCCGGGACCTGCCACTGAAGTGCCCCGAAGATGCAGAGCAGAAGGACCCCCGCTGCCGAAGACCCCAGGTCCCCTGAATGCTCAGAGGAGCAGCGCTGCCGCCTTGGGCGGCGAAAGCCCTGGCGCTGCTCCTGCACAGGCCACAATATTTAAATAATTGTATGATTTTTAAGCCAATCTCAGGGGCTTTGGGGCACATGGGGACAGCAATCCTGTAAAATCAATTTAGCTGGACTAGTGCAAACTGGTGCCACTCTGCCTTCAGTGAACTTTAAACATATCCATAATGGACTCCAGCTCTCTCGAAATAAGGCACTCACACCGAAGTGCATCCACACAAGGGTTGGCAGCGGTTTAACTACGCTGGTTTAAGAGCCATGTTCTCAGGCAGTCAAGCCCAGTCACCTTTAAAATGCCCCAACCACAAGCAGCTGGTGCTTTTGAGCTGGAAAATGCAATTTACCTAAATCACTCAGCTAGGAAGTGGGCCGAGTTTGAACAAAAACACAGACGAGAGTGATCGCCGCGACGGAAGGGCCTCTGTCTCCAGCAGCACAGCCTGCCATCAAGCGTCTGCAGCAGGGTCTCTGATTTACCCTGGCTACCGCTACTGCCTGGTGCGACTTCCCCTGGGACAGCAACGAAACTGACCAGCCTTTGGGCGCAGATAGCGGCACATGGAGGAGAGGGATTTTGCTGCTAATTAGCAAAGCAAAGCCCTGAGCCTGGCTCCATCCTGCCATGCTAGGGCATGTGGCATTCCAGTGAGACACGACAGGACCTACGGCGTCACACTCGCCTCAGGACTTGCAAACCTCCCCTCCGTCTGGAAGTCCCGCTCACAGAGATCAGTTCCCTCAGCCAGCACTGCCACCCTGCTCCTGCGGCCCAGTGTGGAATTACTGCACCCGACGCATCACAAAACAAAGCTGAGCGCTGGTGGAACCATTCCCAGAGTGGCCTGCATGGGGAGGGTGGAGCATCTGTCCTGCAGATGGAAATGCGCGCCACACGGCTGATTGATCACCACTCTGACAGCTGCACTCCACTAGAACAAGAGGGGGAGTTTTGTCTGGTACTTCCCCCACTAAAGCCTGAACCTAGACTATGGAACTCCTTGCCACAAGAGGTAGCTCAGCTCTCTGACCACAGCCTTGTCTGCACCGGAGCTTCAAGCCATCAGTGACCTGTAGCTGATATAGTTGCACCAAGGCAGAAGGCCAGAGTCCTGCTAAAGCTACCATTTGCACTAGGGAAAGTTACCACTGCTTGAAACCAAGGGAGGCTGTGCTGCTACAAACTGGCTCCTAGCACCCATGCCGCTTTGCACTACGGGTTGGCATCAGCACACTGCAATCAGGGCAACCCCAGCAGAGGTAAGCTCATAGCTTTCCTGTCAATTTCTGCATGGTACTTACACTAATCAAGGTGGGAAGGGAGGAGAGAGAATGTTGTTATCCGATTTTTAATGGCTTGGCAGGTGCAGGGAGGCCACTGGGAGGCTGGGCGAGTACCTAGATAGACAAAGCTTCACTGCTGAACACAGGAAATTAAGAGACAAAATCCCCTGTCCAACTTCATCTAATCCCCCGTGCTGCAGAGGACTGCAGCTGGATGCAGCGAGCTGTGGAGCTCCAGGCCACCCCCAGCCCCAGCGCTCCCTTCTCCACATTGTAATTATTCTGCAGTCGGCTCAGCCTGCACATGTGGCACCGCTGGCTGGCTGTGCATCCTCCGGGAAGGCAAGCGTCCCAGCCTTGCCACGGAGACTGGCTCTCAACAGCTGTTGGCTCCAGACCAGAGCCAGAGCATCAGGGAGAGGCAGATCCCAGACCCCAGGGTGAAGGCTGCTGTCATCTTCCACCCGGGGGATGGAGCCCTGTGGCATTTAACACAAAACAGATTTCTAACCACGCAGATCAAATGGGACCCAAATCCTCCTGGATTAGCCCCAGCACCATGTTTGAATTAACGCAGGGGCAGCTTGTGTCCCATAGAGCCAGGAAGTTCAGCAGAGAGGAAGGGCCCATGGCAGGGGGCCTCTGTCCCACATCAGCTGCAGGGCTGATGCCACACAGTGGGATCTGTCCTCTTCTCCCCTGGGGAGCTCCTCAGATGAGGGCCCTCCTCCCTCTAGATTGCAGCTTTTCGGGATCATTCACTTCAGCCCCAAGAAGAGGGTTCTTCCCCACTACCACCCACTTCCCATTCCCAACCACTTGCCCTCTGACCTGCGGCAGCGACAACTGGACTTGGATTTCCCAGCAAGCTCAGTGTGTGTGTGTCAACCCCAGAATGCACAACTGCTTAGCCAGAAGGTTCACAGCCCCCCACCCCCAACCCCCAGCAGCATCTGGGATGCAAAGTACATGGGAACGTCACTGGGGTCTGACCCTACCGCCCCCACCCCAGCAAGACTCAGCAGTGTTGGCAGAGTTCTACCTGCAGCTTCCGGTTCAACCCCAATTCTAGGGGCCGCCCTCCGCCTTCAGCCAGTTACCACGTTTGCTCAGGGCTAGTAGCCAGACGGGGCTCCTTTCGGAGCCCACAATGCTTCCAAATGGGGTCGCTGACAGTCTGAGGAGCAAGCCATGAGCCGAGGGCCGCTTGGGTGTCCAGACAAACAGGTGCAAGAGCCTGAATGTGTAAGAGACCCTCGTTCCCCGAGGGATTGGCTTAGCACTGCCATCCCCAGGCTGGAGCCCCCTGGGAGCACGGGCTCTTCCCCTTCATTCCCACATGAAGTCCGGTAGTTTCCTGTCTGGGGATCTTTCAGCCGAGACCCTCAGCCTTTGATGCCAGAGGAACCAGTTGCTCTGGAGGATGTTAAATAGCTCGTGGCTCTTCCCACACAGGCCCCAATGTCTTTGGTGAGAATCAGAGAATATCAGGGTTGGAAGGGACCTCAGGAGGTATCTAGTCCAACCCCCTGCTCAAAGCAGGACCAATCCCCAACTAAATCATCCCAGCCAGGGCTTTGTCAAGCCGGGCCTTAAAAACCTCTAAGGAAGGAGATTCCACCACCTCCCTAGGTAACCCATTCCAGTGCTTCCAGTAGTCACCCTCATGCACACTAGCGTGCTGCACTCCACCCCAGAGCTGGCTGCTTTCTCAGCAGTGCAGCATGTGTCTCACCAGGCGGGGAAGGCGCCAGGTCTGTCATACTTTCCATGCTGTAACCCCAGAGTACCTTCTCCAACTTACTGGAGGTTTCATGGTGACAAACTCAGAGTCCAATTGGCCGCCAGGAAGCAGTGATTTAGCTACTTCCACGTGGCAGAGACACTAACCCCTCCCCCCTCCTCTCCCATAAGGGTGTGAGCATGAGACTCACTGCGAAGGGAGAGCACAGAAGGAAAGAGAGAAGCCCAGGAACTGGCACTGTGCCCTGTTTACCCAGCTCCCTCCCAATCACTCTCAGGGTGGCACAGATGCAATGCCAGGCCCAGACTGAATGGACCCCCTGGAGCCAGCAGAGCGGAAGGGGAGAGAGGAGCTGCTAGCGCGGGGAAGCAGCAAAATGCACCCAATAAGAAGGATGGTTTCCAGCACCAGGGGACCGGGTCTGGCACCACGGTCTTGGCCCTTTAAAACGCCATGTGTCCTGCAGGGAGAAGGAGGCTCGCTCTACAGGAACTCAGTGTTATTCAATGGGAGTCAGCCAGCAGGGTGCAAAGGATTTTAAAGGGTCAGGATGGGTTGATTTCACAAGCACAGCTTTCCCAGCCTCCATTTGCCAGTTTGCTTGAGCAGGGAGAAGGAAGGGGTTATGCAGGTCACCAGCCTGATTGCTCTGGCAACCTGGATATACCAAGGCAGGGTGATCATACCCCACACCGGAAAGGGGGCCCCCCACTGGTGCTGGGAATTCCATGCCAAGGCAAAGGGAACTGCGAGTGCAGTGGAAGCGAGGGAGCCGGTCCTGGACGTGTCAGCCCAGAAGCACAGAGCGGGAAAGCAAGATTGTGCAAGGGGGGAGGGTGATCAGCAGTTGTAACAGGGCATGTGTTGCACAAGGGAGTCATTGAGGGGGAGCTCTGAACTGTCCCTTCTCCCACCCCCAGTACAAAGAGTCCAGCTATGGAGGCTCCAGTTTCCTAAAGCATCTAACGTATTTAGAGGGCACCGATCAGCACAGCATCAGGGCACCGTGACGCCAAGCAGTGGGTGAGGAGCCCAAGTCACCTGCAGGACTCAGCCAGGGGAAGAGGCTCCCCAGGAAGAGAGACTGTGGCTCAGCTGGGGACAGGAAACTCCTGCTGCCTTCCCTACCCCAGGAAGCACCTGGTTAAGGCAGAGAAAATGACGCGACGCCGTCCTTCGGGGCAAGGGGAAAGCAGGACGGCTCACCTCACGGGGCTCAGAGACGTCCGAGAATGGGAATCTTAAAACACTGGAGCCACAGCGACCCTCTAGGAGTGGAGAGAATGACTGAATCCAGGGGGGACGGTCAGCGTGCAGCCGGTTAACCTCATCAGTAAATGGGCACAAGTCTCCGGTGACGGCTGGGCACTGCTTCCCCCAGCCCCAACAGCAACCTGCCAGCACACAGGCAGGTCGAGATCTTTGGCCGGGGTCCCAGTCCTGATCCCTCACTCTGCAGCCACCTGCTAAAGCAGGCTGTGTTTATATGTAGGGTGTTAATGGCTCTGCTGTCCTCTCATCATTCTTCTTCCAGTGCCACATAACCAGCTATCCCACTAACAACCACTTCCTCGAGCTCCTCTGCCCTCACCTACCACCCACGGACTCGCCATTCTGCTTTCCCCAGCCACACAGCTGCCAGCTGATGGCTATATTTGGGAAGGCAGTTTGAAACACGTCTGAGTCTCAATGGAGAGAGAGAGCAAAGTTTACGGCACGGATTACGCAGCAGCCTGCCTCTCTCTGCCCACAACCCGGCGGGCGTTCTAGGACACCTCTATAAATCAAAGCCTTTCTGCTCAAAACACTTCACCATGCAGTGAGGAATTCACCCATCTCCATAATGCAGCCACCTCTGGGGTAGGTAATGGCAGCCTTTTAGCAGCACACAGCAACACTACTGACAGATGAAAATAGGAAGCGCAGAGGAACAGGATAGCCAGCTGAAAATGGAAGGGAAGATCAGGGAGTGGTGCATTTAGTAGGCAGAGTTTGGTAACAGATTACCAGAGCTTGAGGCAAGAATCAAAATCAAAATCCCCACCTGGAGGCGGTGAAGAATGGAACAGCTGATGTAGGTATGAAAAGTAGGTGTGCACAGGGGCTGAGCAAACAGCAGCAGCTATAGCTGTGTGAAGAATGTGCCCCCACAAAAAGTCTGGACCAACTCCACCCCCATCCCCAGGCAAAGATTCCAGACCCAGGACACTCAGTGCTACTACACAGCTCACAGGCAGCTCGATCTGGAGCCAGACAGATTTTCTCTCAGTCCTCAGGTTGAAACCAAGTTGCTCTGCATTAAACCCTCCATCCTTCCATACTAACCAGCACCCTCGCTGGAAGGAGCCCTGCCGGCCTATGCTGCAAGGCCCAGTTCTGCAGCGATTCCCCCCTCCCAGGCAACAGGCCGGACAGGATCAGTGTCTCTCCCCCAGCTCCAGGCAGCCTGGTTTTCACACCCTGAGCCCCCCCTACATCACACCAAAGCCCGTGGGAGCTGCTGGGTGCTCAGCAGCTCTGAGCGCCAAGCAGGGCTGGGACAGGAGACTAAGCAAACCCTTTCCTGTGAGCCTGAGGCACTTCATCTATCCCAGGGCTGGCTGGGCAGAAGAGAGCATTTCTTGTCACCAGGCCTGCGAGACAGACATCAGAACAGTGATGCCAGGTGCTGCTGGCGCCCAGGGCTTTGCTGCCCACGGTAACAAGGCGTCAGCCTGCCAGGTGCAGTGTTCTGCCCTATCCCAGTAATACTCCCCTTTCATTGCAGTGGGCTCTGCAAACCCCACTGCAATGTAGGCACTATCCCCATTTTACTGACAGGGAAACCGAGGCACTGCAGCGCTGCAACCTGTCCATGCAGTGAGTCCGGAGTGCTGACCCCCACTGCCTGTCGTAACCACTAGAGAACGCTGCCTTCTGCAGCTGCTGCTTGCTGAGACTCTTAGGACTGCAACAGGAGCGGGCATGAGCAGACACACACGGTCACTGGCTGCCACGAGGGTCCGTACACACAGCTCTGGGTCTGGGAGCAGCCTCCTGCAGGAAGCTTGCTCTCTACTCCACGCTCCGCCCCATTTCTCCCGATGCCCATAAAAGCCCAGGGCATGTCACACGGCTGGTCATTACAAAGCAGAGAAAAATGTATTTCAGCCGGCTCTGCTTGGAGGAGGCTTGTTTAAACCCCAGAACAACAACGTGGTCACATCTCTTCTGGGGCACAGACGGGCAGAGACCCAGCAAAACCCCATTAGGTCACTGTAGGTACAGCCCTGTAGTCAGCCATACTCTGACCGCTCCTGCTAACCTGGGGGTGGATCACCCCATCCCAGACCCCTCCCCTGGCCCCAGGGTGCAGTCACATTGTCCCACAGCAAACACCCCTTTAGACACACCCCCCACTGCGAAACAGTCAGCCAATGAGCAGTCACTGCAGCAGAAGTCCCCAGTGTGCTCCGAGGTCACCCCGCCCCCGCCCCCAGCAAGCTGGAGATTTAATGAGGGATGGGGGCAGGGAAAGGGTTTACATTAAAAAGGCCTTTGAGATTAGGGAGTCAGGGGAGGTCAGGTTCCCCCTCCTGCTCACCAAGGCTTTGATTAAATGATCCCTCAGTAATCCGGACTCGGACACACACACGCACCATCTTCTCCTTGGGGCTTCAGGGCTCACCAACAGCAAATGGGAGTGGGCAGATGGGCGGCAAGGCGGGCTCTCAGCTAGTGCTGTCTGCTGGGGGGCAGTGCTGCTCCAGTCGCTGCTAGCCCTGGGTCCCCCATCTCCTCCAGCGTCCCCTTCCCCCCATTCCCCATGCAGAGCCTCTCCTCTACTTCTCACCCCACCCACCCCCCTCCTACCCACAGGCTGGATCAGACCAGCCCAAAGCCAGTGCTGGAATGCAGCCCAGGCTCTGGGCTCCCAGGCCGAGGGGACGTCCCCAGCCCAGCCGCCCCCTTCACAAGCGGGGCTGAGATGCCTGCTCCAGCCCAGCCCCCGGAGTGCTCACAGCCCGGCCCCCGCCATGAAGGGCCCCAGGGAACATAAGAACGGCCCATCTAGCCCAGTATCCTATCTGCCGACATCGGCCAATGCCAGGTGCCCCAGAGGTAGTGAACCTAACAGGTAATGATCAAGTGATCTCTCTCCTGCTGTCCATCACCACCCTCTGACAGTCTAGGGACACCCTTCCTTCCCCATCCTGGCTAATAAAGAGCGAGAGAGAGAGCGAGCAGAGGCCTCAGCGATCTTTCACCAGGGCCACTGCAGGGCCCTCTCCCCAGTCTGCTCCCTTGCACGGACACTTGGAAAACTGCCCCATCTCTACTGTGAGGCAGCAGCACAGAGCTGCTCGCTGGACCTGACTTCCCAGCTGCACCTACACGATCACAGGGCCTGGGGAAAGCCCAGGCTGCTGGGTGCCCATGGGGCAGTACCTGTGTCGCTGCTGCCCCCTCACCTTTTCCTGTACCCCAGCTAGCAGTGCCCTCCTTGGAGCTGATCAGACCCCACTATGTCAGGAACGGATGCTGTGCGTCGGCCCTCCAGAAGCCAGGCCAAAAGCAGCCCAGATGCCTCCTTAGCTCAGTGGAAGCCCCCTTGGAGCAGTGGAACACGGGGCCCCGTGGGCACGACCCAAACAGCACATTCCAGCCCAGGGACCTCACATCTCCAGTGGCCGTGTGGCTGGCTGGTGGGCACAGCTGGGACAGTCTGTGTAGGACCTCAGAACCCCCCATGCAGACCTAGCACTGCTGTGCTGGCTACGCTCCTGGATCTCCAGGTGGAAAGTTCCAGTTGCTCCTCACCGAAACTCCGGCACTAACCTGCTGTTGGAGCAGCTGCGAGCTCCCACCGCAGCACAGCTGCCAGGCGCTGAGAGCTGGCGGCCACTGGCTGCCAGAAAGGCTATAATTTTACCCTGCCCTTTAGAGAAGAAAAACATCTAAAATTGGTGCCGAGACAATAAGTGATCAGGTTTCTAAGGGAACACCGAAATAGATGGGCAAGCAGTGGCTAAAGCCAGCTCTGCCGCCATCCAGCCAGGCGTGAGGTAAAGAGATTGTGGCCCTCACTAGACTACCGGACGGTGCTGCCCCTCCCTGCTACTGAAGGCCAAGATCACCTCATCTTCCTCACGAGGTTCCTCTCTGTGCCTATTTTCAGGGAAGCAGCAAATATAGTGCCCAGACTAGACACAGCATCCTGTCCTGCTAGAGAAAGCTTCTTCCCCACCAGGCCTCAGGGCACCCCCACTTAGCAATGCCAGGTGCTCCCCCCTGACAGCAGGCTGCTAGGCCCACTGCCTGCTGCAGGATGGCCCTTTGTGGGAGTTAGGGGAGGAAGGCTGCCAGCCAGCATTGAGATCCACAAGGTGGCTTGCAGGGCCCCAAGGAAGCCTGCCACCACTTGTGGGCACCGCCGCATCACCATGGAGCCAGGAGGCTGATCACTGTCTCGTCATCGGGGTGGGGCTTCGTGGCCCCATTACCCAGCCTGCAGGTGGATTCCAAGAGGCAGTAGATCTAGCATGGGCAATGGGAAGCCAGTGTCCCGTTCCCTAAATGGTGCACTTCTGCTCCCCACCGCAGAGAGGCGCAGCCCTCCTGCATTCGCTGCACACCTGACAAAAGCGGCACACACACACCAGTGGCAATGGCGTCTGTGGATGGCCGGTGCGAGGCTGCAGCTGCATAAGGTCATTAAACCCCCAACACTGCTAGCCACCAGCCTCTGCCCAGCTGCAACTAGCCTTGCCCCCCCCCCCCCAGGGCCAGAAGTTGCTAGAGGGACATCAGCACAAACACACAACCCACCATTACAATTATAAAGCACTTGATAAGGAGCAACTCCAGTTGGTTGGCTGGCTGCTCCCCAACCCTGCAGCGAATAGAAACAGGGTCCCTGGCGCTCTCAGCTGGGAACAGGAGGCAGCACCCAGCAGCTCGATCTGGAGCCAGACAGATTTTCTCTCAGTCCTCAGGTTGAAACCACGTTGCTCTGCATTAAACCCTCCATCCTTCCATACTAACCACATGGCCAGCACCCGCCCTCGCTGGAAGGAACCCCGCCGGCCTATGCTGCAAGGTCCAATTCTGCAGCGATTCCCCACTCCCAGGCAACAGGCCGGACAAGATCAGTGTCTCTCCCAGCTCCCGGCAGCTTCATTACACCAGCAGAGAGCAGAGCTGAGGGAGGAAACATGGCTCCCTTAAACCCAGTATTACATGGCCCAGCCCAGGCCTCAGAGGAAGGATGATCCAGTGGTTAGGGTGTTACCCTGAGACTTGGGAGACTAGGGTTCAAATCCCTGACCTGGTACAGATTCCCTGTGTGACTTCAAAGGCATCTCTCTCTGGGCTTAAGTTTCCCATCTGACCCCTGGGAGAACAGCCCTGCCCCACAGGGCTGTGTAGGGATAAATCCAATAAAGATTGTGAAGTGCTTGATACAGCGGTGATGGGGACCAGAGAAGAACCATAAATAGACCCCACACCCTGCAAAAATGCCCTGCAGCAAATGGCACCCATTTAAGCACTGGAATGGGTTCCCTAAGGAGGTGGTGGAGTCTCCTTCCTTAGAGGTTTTTAAGGCCCAGCTTGACAAAGCCCTGGCTGGGATGATTTAATTGGGGTTGGTCCTGCTTTGAGTAGGGGGTTGGACTAGATGACCTCCTAAGGTCCCTTCCAACCCTGATAGTCTATGATTCTAAGCCCCTCCCAGCACCCAGAATGCACCACATCCCGCCTAAACCTTATCAGCGCCCAAGAATACACTAAGCAAAGTCACTGGCCTGGTCTACACTACAAGTTTAGTTCGAATTTAGCAGCGTTAAATCGAATTAACCTTGCACCCGTCCACCCAACAAAGCCATTTACTTCGACATAAAGGGCTCTTAAAATCGATTTCTGTACTCCTCCCAGACGAGGGGAGTAGCGCCGAAATCGACATTGCCATTTCGAATTAGGGTTAGGGTGGCCGCAATTTGACGGTATTGGCCTCCGGGAGCTATCCCACAGTGCACCATTGTGATCGCTCTGGACAGCGATCTGAACTCAGATGCACTGGCCAGGTAGACAGGAAAAGCCCTGCAAACTTTTGAATTTCATTTCCTGTTTGCCCAGTGTGGAGCACTGATCAGCACAGGTGACCATGCAGTCCCGGAATCAAAAAAGAGCTCCAGCATGGACCGAACTGCAAATACTGAATCTGATCTCTGTATAGGGAGATGAATCTGTTCTATCAGAACTCCGTTCCAAAAGATGAAACGCCAAAACATTTGAAAAAAAAAAAAAAAATCTCCAAGGCCATGATGGACAGAGGCCACAACAGGGACTCAACACAGTGCTGTGTGAAACTTAAGGAGCTCAGACAAGCGTACCAGAAAGCTAAAGAATCAAATGGATGCTCACGGAGGGAGGGGCGACTGACGACTGTAGCTATCCCACAGTTCCCGCACTCTCCGAAAACCATTTGAATTCTGGGTTGAGCTCCCAATGCCTGAAGGGTCAAAAACATTGTCGCGGGTGGTTCAGGGTATATGTTGTCAGGCCCCCCTCGTCCTTCCCTCCCTTTGTGAAAGCAAAGGGAAAAAAATCGTTTCTCGCCTTTTTTCCCCTGTCACGTATGTCTACTGGATGCTGCTGGCAGACGCGGTGCTGCAGCGTTACACAGCACCATCCCCTTGCCTTGCGGACTGCAGACGGTGCAGTATGACTGGTAACGTCATCGTCGTCCCGTGGGTGCTCCTGGCTCCGGTGAGGTCAGTCGGGGGCGCATGGACAAAAAAGGGAATGACTCCAGGTCATTCTCTTCTTTAAGTTTTGGTAGTGGAGATTCAGTCCTGCCTGGAATCTCATGCCAGCTGGAGGCTTCTGCCTCAGGCTGCTCTCCCAGTCGGCAGCACCGCGCGGTCGCACCTACCCCAGCCGACCCCTTACTCCCAGGGCTCACAATCAGATACTTTTTGCTGCCAATAAAAAAATAAAGCTGCCGTTTAGAACTGTCCCCCAACATCCATATCCTGGGACATTTTGTATTCTACCAGTGTCAGCCAAAGCCCACAGACACATGAGATTCAGTCCTGCCTGTGCATCTATCCTAGTGCTCATCACAGAGTCCCGTTTTCAGCTATAGGCTGAGCAAGTGCAGAATGGTGGTTCACTCGACTTTGCTGTAAGCCAGCCGCCCTTTCCTCCCCCTTTGATCTCTGCTTGCAGAGGCAATAAAGTCAGTGTTGTTTCAAATTCATGCATTCTTTCTTACTTCATCACACAAGTGGGGGGAGAACTGCCAAGGTAGCCTGGGAGGGGTGGCGGAGGAGGGCAGCAATGGGTGGAGTTGTTGTAGGGGCACCCCCTAGAATGGCATGCAGCTCCTCATTTCTGCGGGATGTCTGGGGCTCTGACCCGGAGCGGCCGTTTGCCTCTCTGGTTCTTCAGTAGGCTTCCCTGATATTCTAGGCAGGACTGAGTCTCCCTTAGACAAAACTTAAAGAAGAGAATGACCTGGGGAGTCATTCCCATTTTTGTCCAGGCGCCCCTGACCGACCTCACCGAGGCCAGCCAGGAGCACCCATGACAGCAGCAGAGGGTACAGTATGACTGGTAACATCTTTGCCAACTTGCAAAGGCAAGGGGCTGCTGCTGTGTTGCGCTGCAGGACTGCATCTGTCAGCAGCATCCAGTAGACATACGGTGAAAAGAGGCTGAACAGGCTCCATGGTTGCCGTGCTATGGCGTCTGCCCGGGCAATCCAGGGAAAAGGGCGCAAAATGATCATCTGCCCTTGCTTTCACGGAGGGAGGATTGACTGATGACATTTACCCATAACCACTCGCAACAAATTTTTGGCCCCATCAGGCATTGGGATCTCAACCCAGAATTCCAATGGGCAGGGAGACTGCGGGAACTATGGGATAGCTATGCTACAGTGCAACGCTCCAGAAGTCGACGCTAGCCTCAGTACATGAACGCACACCGCCGAATTAATGTGCTTAGTGTGGCCGCATGCACTCAACTTTATACAATCGGTTGCCAAAAATCGAATTCTGTAAATTCGAAGTAATCCCGTAGCGTAGACATACCCACTCTTAGAATATCAGGGTTGGAAGGGACCTCAAGAGGTCATCTAGTCCAACGCCCTGCTCAAAGCAGGGCCAATTCCCAACTAAATCATCCCAGCCAGGGCTTTGTCAAGCCGGGCCTTAAAAACCTCCAAGGAAGGAGACTCCACCACCTCCCTAGGTAACGCATTCCAGTGCTTCACCACCCTCCTAGTGAAATAGTGTTTCCTAATATCCAACCTGGACCCCCCCCACTGCAACTTGAGACCATTGCTCCTTGTTCTGTCATCTGCCACCACTGAGAACAGCCGAGCTCCATCCTCTTTGGAACCCCCCTTCAGGTAGTTGAAGGCTGCTATCAAATCCCCCCTCATTCTTCTCTTCTGGAGACTAAACAATCCCAGTTCTCTCAGCCTCTCCTCATAAGTCATGTGCTCCAGACCCCTAATCATTTTTGTTGCCCTCCGCTGGACTCTTTCCAATTTTTCCACATCCTTCTTGTAGTGTGGGGCCCAAAACTGGACACAGTATTCCAGATGAGGCCTCACCAATGTCGAATAAAGGGGAACGATCACGTTCCTCGATCTGCTGGCAATGCCCCTACTTATACAGCCCAAAATGCCGTTAGCCTTCTTGGCAACAAGAGCACACTGTTGACTCATATCCAGCTTCTCGTCCACTGTGACCCCTAGGTCCTTTTCTGCAGAACTGCTACCTAGCCATTCGGTCCCTAGTCTGTAGCAGTGCATGGGATTCTTCCGTCCTAAGTGCAGGACTCTGCACTTGTCCTTGTTGAACCTCATCAGGTTTTTTTCGGCCCAATCCTCTAATTTGTCTAGGTCCCTCTGTATCCGATCCCTACCCTCTAGTGTATCTACCACGCCTCCTAGTTTAGTGTCATCTGCAAACTTGCTGAGAGTGCAGTCCACACCATCCTCCAGATCATTAATAAAGATATTAAACAAAACCGGCCCCAGGACCGACCCTTGGGGCACTCCGCTTGAAACCGGCTGCCAACTAGACATGGAGCCATTGATCACTACCCGTTGAGCCCGACGATCTAGCCAGCTTTCTATTCACCTTACAGTCCATTCATCCAGCCCATACTTCTTTAACTTGGTGGCAAGAATACTGTGGGAGAGCGTATCAAAAGCTTTGCTAAAGTCAAGGAATAACACATCCACTGCTTTCCCCTCATCCACAGAGCCAGTTATCTCATCATAGAAGGCAATTAGGTTAGTCAGGCACGACTTCCCCTTGGTGAATCCATGCTGACTGTTCCTGATCACTTTCCTCTCCTCTAAGTGTTTCATAACTGATTCCTTGAGGACCTGCTCCATGATTTTTCCAGGAACTGAGGTGAGGCTGACTGGCCTGTAGTTCCCCGGATCCTCCTCCTTCCCTTTTTTAAAGATGGGCACTATATTAGCCAACAAAGAGAGGAGCTGGAGGTTCCCGGGTTACGGTTGGGCCGGCGGAGAGCAGTGAACTAACTGGCTAAGAGGTGTGCACATCCTATCACAGCTGCTGCTGGCCCTGCTGCGAGGATGGGTGTCTCATTCACCACTGTGTCTGGTCTCTGACTGCAAGCTCTGCCGAGCAGGGGCTGTCACCAAGGACAGGTCTGTTCAGCACCTAGCTCACGGGGGCCCAGCGGAGTTGCTGCTATAAGGACAGGGATCCATGCCCAACACCCTGGGTACAGGCCCTGCAGCGAGGGCCGATCCCTCTAGAGTCAGATGAACAGTCCCATCCCTGCTTCATCTCTAGGGGAGTGCATGGCGCGACTCCAGGGATGGAGCTCTCAGGTCCCACCCCTGCCCTCACTTGCTTCTGCAAATCTCTCAAGCTGAGAAGTCAGGGCGGAAAGCTCATGAGAGAGCAGGCTTGTGCCCACCATGCCCTCCTGCTTGCAGCCTGGCTGGGAAAGCCGTGGAGAACAGCTTCCCTGGATCATTTCTGCTTCTGACCAGAACCAGGAAGTGCACGTGGGAGCAGTGGCATTTGGCATGTTAGATGGCAGAGAGATTTCCAAGTGGAGACCTGCTTGGATTCAAGGATAGCTCCTCTTAGCCCCCGGACAGCAACGTTTCACTCCTGGCTCTAACACCAACTCAACCTTTCACCATGCTGAGGCCCTTTCCCGTGCCTCAGTTTCTCCATCAGGACAACAGGGCTGGAAGGGTTGATTGCTGTCTCTGCAGAGGCCAAGCCACACGCTGGGCCCAGGAGCGGACTAGCGGGGGGTGGAGGGGTTGGACTTGGAGAGCAGCATTAACAAACTCTGGCTCTGTCGCAAGCACATTCACTCCCCAGTAGGTGAGCCTCTCCATCCCTGGCCATGCCAGGTGAGAGCATCACAAAACCCCACTGGCTGTCCTGACCTCGCCGCTCTTCCCGTCCACGCCCCAGCTCCTTCCAAGCACCGGTCGGGCCAGATGGCTGCAGTGTCGGGGATGAAGCCTTGGGCTGGGGTTCAACTGTCCCAGAATGGCCAACTGCCATAGCTACACTGATCAACTGGTCCTCCTGCCCCTATCCCACAATGCAGTGCGCTCTGGATAGAAATGGCCCCAAAGCCCCCTGTTCCCAGCAGCAGTACTAGGTATTATGGGATAGAGGCCTTGGGCACTCCAGAATCAGGCCCAGATTAAGGAATTTTGGGGCCCCGAGTAATATGGAAATTGGGGGGCCCCCCCTCACCTTCCATAAACTAGACAGCAAAGCACTCACCACATATATCCCTTCCCACAGACCCCAGAATGCCCCCTTCCCCACCCCACACAGGCCCCCAAATGCCCCTCCCACTCCACATGTACTCCCCACAACCCTCCCCATCTCCCACTTGCCTTGACAGCTCCCATGCACCCCGACATACACCCCACTCACCAGAGTTCCCAACATCTCCCATTACTCACCCCACTGCCCCCACCATCCCTCAACATTCCCCAGCCCCCCAATCCTCCCTAACTCACACCCCCAAACTGCCCATTCACCTCACAGCCCACCAACAACTCAGCCCCAGCCCGCACCTGGACGTTCACCCCCAGCTCAGTGGTCAGCTGGTCCCCATGCGGCCGCCCAGCAACTCTGCGTGTTCCCATCGCTCCCTGTGCTCGGGTTTGGCCCACAACAGATGAGCGGCCAGGCCACACTAAGCAAGTGGCGTTGTGAGCTGGCGCACGGGTTGCAGTGCTGCTCAGTTTTGGACTCTCTCCCCTGGGGTTGGGGGCCCCGTACGAGTGCACCAAGTGCACATTGATTAACGTGGGCCAGCCTGGAATGCCCACATCCAAACGGTGCTGTCAGGACCGAGGGCCCCTCACACTACCAGAACAGCACAAGAGGCCTTAAATCAGGTGGAATCAGCCCCCCTAGGATTCCTCCTACCCAGGGTGATCCAGGCTCAGCACCAGCCCAACTTCCAGCCCTCAGTAGGGGTCAGCCCCCCTGGGTGTGACACCCAGACCCACTGCAAGGGGGAGAGAAACCAGGGTTTCCCCAGGCTGACTCCCCTGCACCAGCCTCCTCCTCACTTAGAATCATAGACTATCAGGGTTGGAAGGGACCTCAGGAGGTATCTAGTCCAACCCCCTGCTCAAAGCAGGACCAATCCCAATTTTTGCCCCAGATCCCTAAATGGCCCTATCAAGGATTGAACTCACAACTCTGGGTTTAGCAGGCCAGTGTTCAAACCACTGAGCTATCCCTCCCGCCCTTAACAGGGCCTCTCCCATGAGCAGGCCCCAGAAGGTAGCAGACTGCTCTCCCTGCCTACAGCCAGGGCAAGCCGCTCCCTGGTTTGCTTTGCAAAGTGGGTGTGTCGCACCTTGGGAAGAACCAGCATTTCTGCATGTTTCCACTTGAGAAGCTATAAAGCAAACTCCATGTCTAAAAATAAAGCCAGCGATTTATCCAAGGGCTTAATTTCAGCCTGGGTTCTTTGGGAGAGAGAGAGAGAGACTGCTCCAGCAACCACAGGGCCAGCTCTGAAAGCAGCATTCAGGACCTGCAGCTCCGGGCGAGATCTCCCTTTGTCATATTCCCTAGGCCCCCAGCATCGGCATAACCCCACCAGCCCCCCCACTTTCCATCCTAGTCCAGCACTAGGCTTCGAGCAAAGCCCAGACTGGGAGAAGAGCTGTTTTCTCAAGATGGAAGAAAGTGTGATGAAGCTTCAACCGAGCGGAGAGAATCTGATTACAACGGTCTCATCTCCCGGGGAGCCCTAGGTCTCCATTAGAGACGGGTGCCTGCCGCGCAGCTCTGAGCCGCAGCCTGGCTTTGCCAGAGCTTGCTGGGATGTCAGGGTGTTTTTCCATCTGTGGGCGCCAGGAGTCCCTTTGGGCAAATAATAAATAAGCAGCAAGATCAAAATCCTCACAGATAGAAAAGGTACCCAGGAAAACAGATGGGTGATGACATGTCAGACTTTCCTCTAAGGGATCACGTCCCTCACACACACAGACAACTTGCCGGGCGGTATCTGGCTTTGCTATTGGACCACTCTGCCCTTTCAACTGAGCACACCTCAGGACTGGCACGTTGACAGCTTTAGAGCCTGCAGCCCTTGTCACTGGCTATAATGATACTGACCCGCACCAGGCTCAGAGAGGTGGCAAGGAGAGGAAATCATACTGGCTACCTATACAAGCCCATGGTCTTTGCTACACGACTCAGCAGAGAGACCGAAGTCAACTTAAAATGTGGCCCAAAATGGGAATCGTGAAAAAAAGCTTTTATAAAAGCCCAGAGACCAACAGAAATGCTCCCACGATCAGTACAAGCGCCAGTGAAAAATGCTGTTTGTTCAACAAGCCAGTCCCTGCTGCGCCAGGCACCCAAACCCAGCAGCATCAAGAACTGGAAAGTCAAAGAGCCACCTGCACTGATTTCCAGCATCTGAGAGAGGGGGAAAAGCAAACAAACCACAAACAACACATTTCACTTTCACTCATCTAAGACGTCATTAGTCACAAATACATCAAGGAGTCCAGTGGCAACTTAAAGACTAACATTTATTTGGGCATAAGCTTTCATGGGTAAAAACCTCACTTCAGATTCTTCTTCAGTGAGGTTTTTACCCACGAAAGCTTATGCCCAAATAAATCTGTTAGTCTTTAAGGTGCCACCAGACGCCTTGTTGTTTTTGTAGATACAGACTAACACGGCTACCCCCTGATATTAGTCACAAATGTTTGCTTACGATGCATTTTTAAGGTGGCACTGCCCCTTTAAGGATGCTGACACTTTCTCTGTCTTTCGGTTTCAGAGTTAATGCCACAGGGAGATGGATGGGAGAAATTCACTGCAGAGTGGTTTCTAGTGACCGGATCAGACTGGACTGCTTTGGGGCCCATGCGGAATGACTGTTTCCCAGGCATAAGGGGTTAACAACTTAATTTTTAAAGATGCTGAAAGTTTAAACCCTGTCAGAACCATTGGGGTGGCCAGAGAATTGCCGGTTTGGTACATCCCCACGTACCAGCTCAGCCCAACACCATCCCCGCAGACCGGGTGGTGGCACCGCACACTCGGCTGCAACCAGGGCTCACGCTTGGCCTGGCACACCCATCCCTGGGACAGGAAGGCTCAGTCAGTGCCCAGGACTATCCCAGCCTCTCTGCCCAGGGGGCCAGTCACAACAGAGGTTTGTTGGGATGCGGACACGACTCCTGCCCTCCCATCCCCATTTCACCCGGGCCACCACACTGCCATCAGAGGGGCAACTTCTCACCAACAACTTGGGGCCAATTCCAACTGCCCACTGGAGGTGGAAGGCCCCATGCTCCCCCATCACCAAAGCCTCCAAGCTACGCAGCACTCCACCCTCCACATTTGGAGAGAACTCTTCCCCAGGCTATCCAAGTTAGGCCGGCCATGATCCCCCTCAGCTATAATACACCACGTGATAGTCCCCTTCCCAAACTGGGGCCAGCACGTCTTTGTGGGTGGGTCTGGGGGACCAAGTGGGAGAATGCACCAGGCCTACAGATGCTCTGAGCAAGAAAAGTAGAAACAAGTTGGGAGGAAATGTAACCACTGGTGGGTGGCATAGGCGTGCGCAGCCCATTTCATTAGGGTTTGCACCCAGGGAGCCCCACCCTAGCCCCGCCCCCATCCACTCCCTCCTACTTCCCGCCCCCTGACTTCCCCGCTCTGAACCCCCAACCACCCCTGCTCCTTGTCCCCTGACTACCCTCTCCTGGGACTCCACCCCCTACCTAAGCCTCCCTGCTCCTTGTCCCCTGACTGCCCCCTAGAACTCTACCCCATACCTGTCCACTGACTGCTCCAACTCTTATTCACCCCCCCACCCCCAGACAGACCCCTGGGACTCCCATGCCTATCCAACTGCTCCCCATCCCCTGACAGGACGCCCAGAACTCCCGACCCATACAACCCCTCCGCTCCCTGCCTCCCCCAACCCCTCTCCACATCCCTGCCTCCTGACAGCCCCCCCAAAACTACTGACTCATCCAACCCCCCCAGCTCCTTGTCCCCTGACACCCCCACTAACTGCCCCCCCAGGACCCTCCTTGCTCCCTGACTGCCCTGACCCCTATCCAC
>NC_048312.1:30091402-30121106 GCF_013100865.1 Trachemys scripta elegans | reverse complement strand
ACCACCCCCCTGGGATCCCACCTCCTATCCAACCCACCCTGTCCCCTGACTGCCCCCACCCCTTATCCAACCCCCCTGGCCCCGGACCCCTTAACATGAAATGAGGCTCCTAGCCTCCCCGCAGAGCCAAACACTGCCCCGTGGGAGCGCGCAGCCTTGGCCCCCAGAGCGCTGCACGTGGGGCCGTATGGCTCCAGGGGAAGGGGAAAGGCGGGGGAGGGGCCGGCAGCTTGCTGCGTTCGGCCGGGAGCTCCGGCCCGGGAGTGTGGACCCCGTGGCTTGCTGCACCGGGGAGTGGAGCCATTTGCCCACCCCTGCATTAGGGTGTGCCTG
Source organism: Trachemys scripta elegans (assembly GCF_013100865.1). Taxonomy (NCBI): domain Eukaryota; kingdom Metazoa; phylum Chordata; order Testudines; family Emydidae; genus Trachemys; species Trachemys scripta. The sequence continues at coordinate 30,120,773 of NC_048312.1, read as the reverse complement.
GGCACACCCGGCACACCCCGTGCGCACGCCTATGGTGGGTGGACAGAACCAATGCCTCCCAGTTACCTCCCCGCAGTTCAACACTGAAGTGACTTAGATCACTAGGAGAGCCACAGTGGGTAATGGTGGAAGGAGAGGGTCTCATGTTGCTTGTATGTTACTTGGGGGCACAAGATACCAACAAAATGGAACAGCCTCTCACCAGCTCATCCAGGTTCTTGAGGTCACACAAGGAGATTCTCTGCACCCTGCTAGGGTAGACAGGTGACTCAGGGCCCAGGTCTTGGCTATCTTCCTGGGTTTCCAGCCCCCCATAGGCTATCTGATCCCTCATTTCCTCCTCAATCTCCTGCTCCATCTGGATCAGCATGGGGGCCAGCATCCCAAACTTGGAGCCCCTCCTAGCAACCTCTAGAAGGCACAGGACGAAGTTCTTCTCATTCTTCTTCAGCACCAGGTCATTGGTTTCGAACATCAGCACGTCCTGGATGCCCAGGTCCTGCCGACACCACTGGATGAAATTTGAGACGTTGTCCCTGGCGATGAAGGAGCCGGGCACTACATTCTTGGCCTGGTAGACAACCTCATTCTGGGGCACCCTCATGCAGGCAGCAACTTCTGGGTGCTGTTGCTGGAACTCCAGAGCAATGCGGTTGACGTTGTTGGCATGTTGGCAGAGATCACACCCGGTCTCCAGGGTCTCCATGAAATTCTCCACCTGGACATCCCAGCCATAGAGGATGTTGAGCCACTCAGCCAGGTCCTCCTTCATGGCGTAGAGATACTCCTCACTGGACCGGAAAGGCCGGATGCTCTTGGAAGCTGCAGACTGGATGTTGCTCAGGTCAGCCATCTTGCATCCCGTCCCTGGGCGTCACTTCAGTGAGAAGATGACACACATTAGAGACAGAGAAAGGCAGAGAGACCACCACTCCTCCCCCACCTCTCCAGTGAGCCGGAAGCCACACCCAGCTCCTCCTATGTAGCAGACAAGTCCAGCGATGGGAACAGATTGCATCATTGGGATCCAGATGCCAGCTATTGAGTGGAAGCAGCATGGTCCCAAGGGCAGGGCTGATGTCACTTTGGGCGAGTTGCTTCCCTTCCGCTCTCTGTGCCTCAGTTTCCCCAATCTGTAAATTGGGGACTCTGAGCCACACCCCACATTCTTTGAGGTCTTAGGACCTGATTTCCAGGAGTATTCAGAAACCCTGAATCCCACTTAGTTCATCTGAAATTGCCAGTGCTCAGCACCTCTGCAAACAGGGCCCATCACCCAGTACCCTTAGCTCAAGTCAGTGACACCCTGAAGCTTTTGTCTCATGGCCCCTTCCTTCTGCTCTGTCCTCATTCCTCCTGCGGGGGTGGGGAGGCCATGCCCGCCAGCAAACTCTGGGACTATTTCCAGCCCTTGATCATCACTTATTTTTTAACTAAGGGAACAAGGAGCCGGTCACCAGTCACTGAGCAGAGGGGAGACACCCCCGCAGCCAGGCGTGGCCTGCCCTGAGTGATAGTGGCAGCAGCCGGTTGGCTTTCAGGGCCATATTTACCGGCTCCTTTCAGGTGCCTAACAAACCACTTTTGGCTGCAGTCCTTGTGCAAGGATGACTCACAACAGCCATTTACCAGCGCGGTGGAGCTGTGGCCCATGTTCAGAGCTTGGGAAGCTGGGGCCTTACGGCACTTTTTTGGAGAGGGGGAAGAAGGGGTGTTACATACTGGCCTAGCACTGGAAGGGACATGCAAGATACACCCCCAAGCTGCAGCACAGGCCCCTTGTAAAGCAAGGAGCTCAGGAATTGGCTGCCAAGTTCTTTCCCCAAACAGACAGAGACGCAGCCGCTGGAGCTGCCCAGGTCACCCCAGGAGGGTTCAGCCTCCCGCTGCCGGGCGCTGCTGCTGACAGCCCCGGGCAGAACAAGGGCCCGGGGAAGAGGAGAGAGATCGGCGCTGCTCACCTGAGTCGCCATCCTCCCTGCCCCTCTCCCCAGCCGGCGCAGGCCGCTGGCGCTCCCCCGAGCAGTCCCCGCCGGGCCGGGGAGGGGGCTCCGGGGGCGGGTCAGACGTTGGCAGCAGCAGACGGGGAGGCAGAGCAGAGCCACGCGGCCCTGGGGAGCCGGAGCTCGCTGGAGGGAGACTCACCCTCGTCCTTCGTCCTCCAGCTGGTTCGCGGCGACCCGCAGCCGGAGCCTCCCCCCGCCAATGCCTCGCCTCGACTAATCCGCCCGGCGGAGCCCGGGGCAAGGTGAAATCCGCCGGGGCGGAGCCGCGCCCGGGAGCAGAGCAGCCCCCAGCCCCAGCCTGGCTCCGGGGCGCGCCCGGAGTTCCCCGGGGCCGGCTCGCTTCTGTTCCCGGGGCCGGCGGGAGGGAAGTTCGGTGGTGCCCGCTCGCGATGGAAACTCCCCGCTTCCCTCGGCTCGCCGCCGGCTCCAGCCGCCAGAGGCAACAACCACGTGGGCCGCCCACTTGGCTCTGGAGCGGCGCAGGAAGGGTGGGAAGCGGGTGCGCCCGCTATTAAAGTGACCGCGCTCCGCTATTCCAGTACAACGCACCGGCTGTGCCCAGCCCGGGCCCTGCCGCTTCCCCACGGGCCGGGGGGTCGGTTTTGTGCCTTGGAAGCGATCGGGGAGATGGATTTTCAGCGAGTCACGGGACGGGCGGGGGGCAGTGACCTGGGCTGCGCAAAGCCAGAAGCCAGTTAAATCCCTTCTGTGGCTACCCCAGAAGGCTCATTGGCGAGGGCGCAACTCCCTGCCTGCCGAACAGGGCTAGTGGCGGCCCTGATCCTGCAAACTGCTCCCCGCCAATGGGACCGCTGTGCCGACAGCTAGTCTGTGGGATTGGCACCGTGCCAGCCACCACTTGGGGACTTTGCTATGGCACCTTGAGACCGACAGAGGAAACGCAATAGATGCAGCAGACTGGGAGCCAGGAGACGCGGGTTCTATTTTCAGATCTGCTGTAGACTCACTAAGTGGCCTTGTGCCTCAGTTTCCCTATCTGTACAATGGGCAAAATGATGTGTAGCTTTGTAGTGTGCTCTAAGGTCCACAACTGAAAGGTGCTATTGAAGTGCTGAGTGTTATTAGAGAGGTAATTATTAGCACAATATATTCTAACAGTGATCCCTGCCTTACACAAGGACTTGAACCCAGCAGTTTTGCCCAGTTGCAGAATTGGCATTGAAATTTGCAAGATCTAGTTTATCTTCCATTTTAAAAGAGAAAAACAAGCAAAACTATCCCTGGGATCTCAGTGTCCAGAAGGCATCTCAGGTTTGTTAAGGATGGCCAAGCGAGGCTGCCATGAGGCCTCACCTCAGCTGGGCTCTTAGGAACAGGTCGCCCACCATGAGAAGAGTAAAAACAAGGAGAACTTGTGGCATCTTAGAGACAAACACATTTATTTGGGCATAAGCTTTCATGGGCTAAAACCCACTAAGCTTATGCCCAAATAAATGTGTTAGTCTCTAAGGTGCACAAGGACTCCTCGTTGTTTTTGCTGATACAGACTAACACGGCTACCCCTCTGAAACATGAGGAGAGTGAGTTCTTTGCAAAGGTTGGTTTTGGACATGGAGGGGCTGTGTCTTTAAGACATTAAATGATCTAATTCTTCCTGCCTGTGACACAGCCAGTTCGACCATTATTTGTCAGCTACTGAGTCATGATCTCATCAAGTTTAAATATTTAAACGACTGGCAACTGCACAAAGAAATCCACAACAGTTTGCAAGTAGGAGCCGATGTTTGAAAATAAGACTCACTTGGGAGCTTTTGTAAAGAGGAGAGAAGCTGCGTTCTTGGAGAGAAGGTTACTTACTGTAACTGGAGATGCTTTGAGATGTGTATCCTATCCTATCTGGATTCCAAACGCGGGTGCGCATGCGGCAGAGCCGGAACTGTTCACAGTAGTGCCCGTTGACCCACACTGCACCATGCGTCAACCGCATGGTGCCTCCAAAGCTTTAAGAGGCTAGACGTGTCAATGTCGCTCCAGTTCACTCTTACCTGGAAGCAAGGGAGCCCAGAGCAGAGGGAAGGAGGATAGGATTGGCATCCAGATAGGGACCAAACATCTCGAAGAACCTCCAGTTACAATAAGAAACTTTCTCTTCTTCGAGTGCTGGTCCCTAGGTGGATTCCAAACATGGGAGAGTAGCGAGCAGTAGTCAGTGAGGAAGTGGGCGGGAGGGCTCACGAAAAGAGACAGTCTGTAGGATAGTGTGTGACTGATTGCTGCATCCATTGCAGTGGCAGGGGTGATGGCAGAATGGGTGGAAAAGGTGTGGATGGAGGTCAGGTGGCTGCCCTACAAATGTCATGCCACAGGACGTCCACTAGGAAGGCCAACATAGCAGCATATGCCCGTGTAGAGTGGGCCGTGACCTCCAAAGATGGGGAGACACCCGGAAGGTCACACAGCAGTCGGCAATACACCAGTTGATCCATTTAGGGAGTCACAGTGAAGACCCTGGCAGCATTCAGCAATGATGATGAAGAGTCGCAGAGACACACAGAAGGCACGGGTACGTGGGTGATAAGAGGCCCGCCGAACATCGAGAGTGTGGACATACATTCTCTAGGGGAAGTGTGTGGTTTAGGGTAGAAGGCTGGGAGATGCACACACTGGTTAAGGTGGAACAGTGAGGCCACTTTGGGGAGAAATTTGGGATGGAGGCATAGGGAAACCTTGACCTCATGGAAGACAGTGAAAGGTGGATCCGCCTGTGATGGGTTGGATCACAGAAAACCCCTTGGGAAGTGCCAACTGATGTGCTGAGACTACCCCTGAGCCCGCTCTCCCTGCCAGCTTGGGGGTTCAGTGCCCTGCCTGGTTTGAGCCAGACCCGCTAGTCTGCTGCAACCCAGACCCAGGCCTGAACCATGTCCCCTAACAGCTGTAGGCTCAATTGAAAGCATCTTAAGAAGTGTTCCTGTCTCCAACACTCAGATGCCCAACTCCCAATGGGGTCTAAACCCCAAATAAATCTGTTTTACCCTTTATAAAGCTTATACAGGATAAACTCATAAATTGTTCGCCCTCTATAACACTGATAGAGAGATATGCACAGCTGTTTGCTCCCCCCCAGGTATTAATACATTCTCTGGGTTAATTAATAAGTAAAATGTGATTTTATTAAATACAGAAAGTAGGATTTAAGTGGTTCCAAGTAATAGCAGACAGAACAAAGTGAAGTAAAATAAAATAAAACCCGCAAGTCTATGCCAAATACAGTAAGAAAACTGAATACAGATAAAACCTCACCCTCAGAGGTGTTCCAGTAAGCTTCCTTTTATAGACTAGTCTCCTTCTAATCTGGGTCCAGCAAGCACTCACACCCCCTATAGTTACTGTCCTTTGTTCCAGTTTCTTTCAGGTATCCTTTGGGGATGGAGAGGCTATCTCTTGAGCTATCTGAAGACAAAATGGAGGGGTGTCCCAGGGGTTTAAATAGACTTTCTCTTGTAGGTGGAGACCCCCTCCTCTCTCCTATGCAAAGTCCAGCTCCAAGATGGAGTTTTGAAGTCACCTGGGCAAGTCACATGTCCATGTATGACTCAGAACTTACAGGTAGCAGCCATGGTTCACATGCTGCCTTGAACATCCTCAAGTAGACTTCTTATGTGGATTGGAGGCTTCCAAGATCCATTGTCCATTAAGTGCTTCTTGATTGGGCACTTAACTTGCACATTCCTTTCTCAAGACGCTGACCAAATGCTTTTACTAAGGCTACTTAGAAATCAACCAAGTACACAGCCAATATTCATAACTTTGAACACAAAAATGACACATGCATACAAATAGGAGGACTAAATTCAATAGATCATAACCTTTACATAGATATGTTACATGGCATATGTAGCATAAAACATTCCAGTTATGTCATATATACATTCATAAGCATATTTCCATAAAGCATTATGGGGTGCACTGTCACACCGCCATCATGGCCACCAGTTCGCTAAGGCATCGTCCAGAGGTGACAGCCACCAGAAAGATCTCCTTCATGGAAAGATGAGTGAGGGAGCAGAGTGGTTCAAAGGGTGGCAAGGACGAGATTAAGGTCCCAGGAAGGAGTACCAGACTGTGGGGAAGGCGTTGAAAAGGCCACAAAGGAAGCAGGAGGTAGTAGGGTGGATGAAGACAGAAAACCCATCCACAGGGTGAAGGAAGGCACTAAGTGTGGCCAGGTGGACACAGACAGAGGAGTGGGCGAGGCCTGGTTGGCAGAGAGACAGCAGATAATCGAGGATGATGGGAATGGAGACAGAGTGCAAGGGGTGTTGGTGGCACTGTGCCCAGATGGTAGAATGGCACCATTTGGCTCGGTAACATGCGTGAGTAGACGGTTGCCGGCTCTGGGTAAGGATGTTGCGGACAGGAGAGGAACATGCATTGTCTATGCATGAGCCCCATCCGAACCCCAGGCTGTGAGATGGATTGGGGTGTCGCAGCTGGCTGTTCGCTTGTGTAAAGAGATGTGGGAGGTCCGGGAGATGGATCGGAGGGCGAGATGTAGATCCAGGTACCAGTACTGGTGAGGCCAGACGTGGGCAATGAGGAGAAGAGTTGCGTGGTCGCGCTGCACCTTGTGCAGGACTTGGGGAAGCAGGGGAATAGGTGTAGCGTAGCAGAGGCTGGTGGTCCAGGATTGAAGGAGGGCATCACCGCGGGAGCCCTGGCTGAGGCCTTCCCTGGAACAAAACAGGGAAAGCTAGTGGTTCTCTGGGGTGGCAAACAGGTCCCAACGCAGTGTGCCCAGAGATAGAAGAGGGACGGAGAGTGGGGTTGTGAAGTTCCCACTTGTGTTGGCATGGAAGGAGCAGCTGAGCATGTCCTCCAGGGAGTTGCTGGTGCCTGGAAGGTGAACAGTCCGTAGTGTAAGTTGTGTCAGAGGCACCAGTTCCAAAGGGGCATGGTCTCTGCACAAAGAGAGGGGGATCAAGCCCCGCCTTGTTTGTTTATGACGACCACTGTCATGTTGTCGGACAGCAGATGGATGTGGTGAGAGTGGAGAAAGGGCAGAAAAGCTTGGCAGGCAAGGCGGATGGCCTGCAGCTCCAGGATGCTGAAGTGCATCCGCGCTTCCCTGGTGACCAGAGGCCTTGAGCTGTGTGGCCATCCAGATGAGCACCCCAGCCAACGAGGGAGGCGTCTGTCGTGAGGTGGGTGAGGTGTCAGGGGCGTGAAAGGGATGCTAGCCAGGACCATGGATGGGTTGCACCACCAGGTGGGAGGCGAGGACCGATGGGGGGATGAGAACTGGCTTGCTGAGATGGTTGGACAGTGGGTTGTAGACAGAGTGGAGCCATGGATGGAGACAGGCATATGGCGTAATTGAAGTGCAGGCCGCCATCTGGTCCAGAAGGGAAAGGCACTGACGGATGCGCGGGTGGTGGCAGAGCTGCACAAGGAGTGTGGTGAGAGCAGCGAAGCGGTCTGAAGGAAGAAAGGCGTGTGCCACAACAGAGTCCAAAGGAGCTCTTATGAAGGTAAGAGCGAATAGGGACGAGGACGGATTTCTTCTCGATGCAGATTCCCAGGGCATCGAAGCAGGAACGTAGGGTTCGGATGGTAGCCAGAAGACTGGTTCGGGATGGTGCCATGAGGAGCCAATTGTCCAGATAAGGAAACAGCAAGTGACCTAATTGACGCATGTATGTGGCCACAACAGCAAAGACCCTCATGAACATGTGGGGGGCCCTGGCCCCAATCGGGGGGCGGGACGAGTTCTATGGTGCCCTTCCACAGGAGGGAGTTAGAACATAGATATTCAGGCCCGCCTGTAAAGCCTATACTTTAAGAACGTAGGTGTATTTTTATCACTTAGCTAGTTACAGGGGTGTAAAACAAAGAATCAAAATCACAGTCGGCCTGTGTCTGGGCCTTCTCTCCCGAGGAGAGTCTGAGGCCTTGTTCTTAAGACTGAGGCCTTTGGCTAAGCAGCAGTGGCAGCGAGAAGCTGGGAAGTGACCAGTCGCATCCTCACATCCCAAACCAGTTACACTGAAAGAAGGTGGTAGTGGCTGTTAGGAAGACGATCCTGTCCTGATAGTGCCCATCACCACCAGAGAAAGAAACAGATCTTCAGATGGTTAAAGAAAACTTAGTTTGATATCATCCTTTCTGGCAAGAAATCACTTCTCAATGGCTGTGGTTGTGAAACCCTCCTTTCTGTATGTTTTATCTTTATGTCCCCCACTTTTCTATTGTTAATCTGTCTGGTTCTCTAATTGTTTCTGTCTGCTTTATAATTAATTTTGCTAGGTGTAAGTTAATTAGGGTTGTGGGATATAATTGGTTAGAGAATTATGTTACAATATGTTAGGACTGGTTTCAGAGTAGCAGCTGTGTTAGTCTGTATCCGCAAAAAGAACAGGAGTACTTGTGGCACTTTATGCTCTAATAAATGTGTTAGTCTCTAAGGTGCCACCAGTACTCCTGTTCTTTTTATGTTAGGATTGGTTAGTTAAATTTCAGTAAAATGATTAGTTAAGGTATAGTTGAGAATATTACTATATAAAATGGGGTCAAACAGGAAGTGGGGGGAAGGGAAATTGGAATCATGTTTGCTAAGGGGGGGGACTAGAACAGGGAATAGAGAATGGGGAACAGGGACATAAGCAAGGCTCTGCGGCGTCGGAGCCGGGAAGGGGGACGCGGGGTAAACGCTCTGCGGCGTCAGAGCCGGGAAGGGGGACGCGGGGTAAACGCGCTGCGGCGTCGGAGCCGGGAAGGGGGACGCGGGGTAAACGCGCTGCGGCGTCGGAGCCGGGAACGGGGAGACGGGGAAAACGCGCTGCAGTGTCGGAGCTGGGAACAGAACACTGGGGAACAGACTCTATGGGCGAATAGAGATAAGCCTGACTGGTGTGAAGGGCTTCGGATTATGCTTGCTTGGAAACTAACCCCAATAAACATCACACTATCTGCGCTTCAGACTTCTGGTCTTTTGCTGCTTGCTGTCTGTGTGACAAGAACCAGGGAGAGGGGGAAGGAAAAGCCCTCCAACAGAGAGCATCTGTTTCCTCTCTGAGAAGATGGCACTGTGAGGGGTGTCCAGGGGCTGCTGGCGGGGGGGAAAGGAAAGGAATTTGATGTCCAGCACCCAGCGGTCAGTGGTAATCTGACCCCAGTTGTGAGTGAAGGGGGCAAGGTGGTAGGAGGGGTGGAGGAAGGTTTGCAGGTCTTGAGTAAGGAGTCAAAAGGGCTGCTTGGCAGGACATTGCAGAGAGATGTGGAAGAAGTAGCAGTAGCAGAGGAGCATGGCCATTGTGAACGCGGGTGACGGCGGGAAGAGCCAGGTGGGTGCTGGGGGTAAGGCTGGAATGTGGCGCAGGGATGGGGTTGGAAGGATGACCGTAGCTGCCAGTGAGCTAGGGCTGGGGAGTAGAGGCCCAGGGACCGGAGAGTGGCATGAGAGTCTTTGAGCAAATGCAAAGACTCCTCTATTTTGTCACTGAACAACTTATTGTTCTCGAAGGGAAAGTCCTCCGGAGTAGTCTGGACCTCCGGTGGGAACCGCTGGACTGGAGCCAGGCGTCTCAGCAGAGGGCAACCCCAGATGCCAGGCAGCGTGACATGGTGTTGGTGGCATCAACCGTAGCCTGGAGAGCCACTTTAGCTACCAGGCGTTGGAAGTCCTGCTGTTTCTCGGGGGGGAGAAAGGCCGCCAGCTTAGAGTACAAAAGAAAGTCGTACTTGAGCAAGGTGGCCTGGTAGCTGGCAATACGAAACTGGAGGCCAGCAGGTTGAGCTTCTTAGTAGCCCAGTCGGGCGGCATGGAGTGAAACGCTGCTGGCAGGTGAGCTCAGTCGCAGCTTGCACCACCAGCGAGTGCGCGGATGGGTGGGTGAAGAGAAAGTCTGTGCCCTTAGAGGCAGGGCTGGGTTTACAATGGCGCCAGTGGTGCAATGGAGCCGGGCCCATGCACAGAACGGGCCCTGGTCTGCTCCACTTGCACTGTGCTGAGACCCCCCCAGCCATCACTTGCTCCTCTCGGCCTGCCCGCCAGCCGGTCAAGCACTCCTCTCTGCCTCCTGGACGGACCCCAGTGCATGTCCCGCTCCAGGAGGTCTCTGCTTCCCACCACCTGTGGGGCCCCACCTGTCTCCCCAGAGTTGAGCCGCCTAGGACTAGTGCAGAAGCCTGGCCAGTCTCGGTAGTCGGGGGGGAGAGGGGGAAGACAGTGTTGGGGGGCTTGGCTGGGCCCCTCCAGGCAAGTGGGTCCTGAGCTGATTGTGCCACTCCAGGGGGGTCAGAGCGATTCCCTGCCCCGGGACCAGGCTGCTGGCTCAGCCCGGCAGACAGAGTCACCTCCCAGCAGGGCTGGCGAGTGCGGACGGGAGGCAGGGCGTGGGGGAGTGGGTCTCTGAGGGGTCTGGGGGGGGGTATACTGGGCTGTGAGGGGGCAGGGAAGATGTGCGTGTTGGGCACTAGGGAGTGGGGGTTCTATGTGGGGTGCTGGGCAGTTGAGGTGGGTCTGTGGGCAGGGGGGCGCTGGGCCAGGGTGGTGGTGTGCAGGGTGCTGTGCATTTGTGGGAGGGTTGGGGAGGGTACTGGGCATAGCGAGTCCTGGGGGCCTCTGGCCACAGGGAGTCAGGAGGATGTTGGGTGGGGGGGCTGTGTGGTGCGGCATGGGCCCACCCCCAACAGGAAGGGGCATGTTGGGAGCACAGGGCCAGGCAGGACACTGTGAGTCTGGCAACTGCCTGTTTGTAAATAGCGCCCTCGCACTGGGTCGGGCGGAGCGGGGCCGCCCCTGCCATGCCAAGCCCCTGGCCGGCCTCTCACTCCGGGGACCGATCCCCCCGCACCATGTGCCATTGCCCCGGCCGGCCCCTCACTCCGGGGACCGATCCCCCCGCACCATGTGCCATTGCCCCGGCCGGCCCCTCGCTCCGGGGACAGATCCCCCCGCACACGCCCATTTCAGGGTAGGGGCACAAGAGGCCGGGGTCAGCCAACCAGCTTGGGCTGGCTGCATGAGGGGGTCATGAATAAGGAGGATGGTACAGGAGGATCCAGGGGGTTGCAGGATGTCCAGGAATCGGTTTTGTGGAAGCTGGACATCTTCGACAGGCAGGTTGAGGGCTGTAGCCGTGCGTTGAAGCAAGTCCTGGTACTGCACGTGGTCATCAGGATGGCAGAGTGGGCGGGATAAGAACAACATCGGGATGAAGAGGCGCGCGTATGGACCAGAGGGGCGATGGCGCTGTCGCTGCTGCTGGTGCAGCAGAAGTGGGAATATCGGAGGCTCCTCATGCACAGAAGGGGGAGTGGTATGCACTGGAGAAGGGCAATGAGGCGGGTGGAGTGGCACACCCCGGTAGGGGTTCCAAGCGGTCCAGTAGGACCAAGCATAGGGGTCGCCAGGCATCGACAGAGCTTGTGGGTAGCAGAACCAGGATCAGTTGGCGGAACGTACGTCGGATGGTACAGTTGGTGCTGGGGATCTGGGCTGTACGACCGGGCAGGGAAGAAGGCAGTGTCCAGTTCTGAGACAACTCAGAGTCTGAAGACAGGTCCAGTAAGGATGGGGCTATCAGAGCCAGTGGTACTGGTGGTGCAGTGAAGGATGGACAATCCAAGAGAAGCAAGGTGCATCTGAGGGCGCTGGTGGAGAAAGGTGGAGCGGCAGAAGGCTGGAGCAGGAGCAGCTCGTCGGCAGGAGACAACAGACAAAAGGTGCCTGAAGGACCGGGGCATGGAGGTGAACCAGCATGAGCTCAGCTGTGGGCATAAGAGGCAGGAGACAGCCAGGTGTACATGGAGCTGCAAGTCCTGATGGTTCTGGATGAGTGGATGGAGCCAGAGGTGATGGTGGCGGATCAGTCACGAGGGCTGGCGGTGGCACCAGTGGAGTGCGGTGCTTGGACTTGTGCTCCATGCAAGGCTTCTTCAGATCAGGAGTGTCTGGATCAATGTGTGACTTCTCCTCTGACCTGGCATGGCTCAGGGAGGCAACACTGCACTTGGAGGCGGTCCCCGTTGGGGAGCCCCCTTTATGCCCATGAGCGCGATTCTTGTGTGCCTGGTGGACTTTGGCTGGAGGGGCTGGTGCTGGACAGGAAGGGCCTGGGGAGGCACTGGCCACCGGTGCTGGGCATCACTCTGATGGATCTGTGGTCACCGGATCTGATTGTGTATTTGGGCGCATAGCCTCCTCCATAAGGAATGTGCAGAGGCAAAGTTCTCTAGCTTCCCAGGTACGAGGTAGGAACAAGCGACAGATGGAGCAGCGGGCGGTGATATGAGTCTCACCAGTAGAGACAGTGCTGGTGCTTGTCACTCACGGCAAAGGAGCGCGGGCAGGAAGCACAGTATTTAAAACCGGCTTGCCGGGGCATGGTCCCCGGGCTGGGGCAAGACCCCCAGAAGAGAGAAAGCCCAATGCAAACCTAAGAACTAAGAGCTATAAGAACTAGAGGAAAACTATAAACAGTGACTGGAGAGCAGTTCTCCTAGTGAGCGAAGAGCACCGAGGAACAGAGATTCCAACTCTGGCCATGTGGCGGTAAGAGGGAACTGGAGCAGCGTCGACCTGAGCAGCCTCTTAAAGCCTCGATCAACGCACGTGCGGGTCAATGGCTGTCTCCGGCGCATGGCGCGCATACACACCTGCGTTTGGAATCCACATAGGGACCAGCATTTGAAGCAGCAGCACTGGGTTATTGTAAGTAGCTTCTAGGAGAGGCTGTCTTGCCTAGTGGATGGAGCAGGGCCCAGCCTAAGGATTCCTGGGTCTAGTCCCAGCTCTCCCACTGGCTGAGCAATCTCAGGCTAAAACTTCCAAAAAGCACTGGTAGCTGGGGCGGGGAGAGAAACCTGGGGCCTGATTCTCAGAAGCTTCTAGTGCCCTCCGACTGCACGTGAGGCCAGGGGGAGTCTACGCCCAGTGGCATCCCTGAAACTCAGACTCAAACTGAGCACCCAGAATGGAGACGCCAAAAACAATGTGGCTCCATACCCTCTTGGGCCTCAGTTTCCCCATTTCCAAAGGGGGATAATACCAACCCCACAGCTTTATAGAGAACTATAATGGGAGGTGCCAAGGGTTATTATTACCTCTTTTCCCAGTTCCTTTAATTAGGTGACTCGCCCAAGGAGCCTGTGGCGGAGCCAGGAACTGAAGGTGCATCTCCAGTGTGGCAGCCCAGGACCCTGCCCATGAGACTGTTCTCCCTTCCAGCAATAGGGCACTGCTATGAGGAAGCTCACGCTCTGGGGTCCCACCCCCAGCAACTGGGGGAATGAGAGGCCTGGTATATGACAGGTGTCAGCACCACTGCTTCCCAGATCTCTGTGCTCTGTTGCCAGCCCTGTTCCCCTATGGGTGCAGGGTAGGATGACAGTACAGCTGGAAACAAAGACCAGGGTAGAAATCCACAGAGAAAGACAGCTCTGGTCTGCACTTCTGCAGAGCCCAGGTTAAAGCAGGGTTTACTTTCAGCCAGGAGGAGGAAGGGAGGATAGGCTGGGAAATGCTGCCACCTCCTGGTTGTTATGCCAAGCACACTGGGTCAAGGGGCAGGGGGAGCGCAGATCTCAAGCTCTGTCCAAAAGACGGTCAATGGAGCCTCCCTTCTCGGCAAGCACCTGCCAGCCTGCACACACAGACAGGTACGTACAGGCAGAGGGAAGGCATTTTCCATGCTGGAGTGACCCAGTAGCGCAGTGCTGCTGTGGTGCTGAATGGATTTGGAAATACACTGGACTGGAGCTGTCTTTTTGTTGAAGAGCCTTCCAGTATTAGCAGCTAATTAACCCCGTGCCTGGGGTGTCTGGGATGCTCAGTGGTAGGGATGTGAGCTTTAACCTTGTACCTTAAAAACAGGAATGAATCTTCTCTGCCAAAAAATAAACCCACCAGGATTCTGGCCTGCGTGTCATTTGGCTGCCATTGCTAGGCCATGACACTGAGTTTATAGATCAAACACAGAAAGCAAATCTAGGGGGATTCCCTTTACAATGACATACATTTCTTCCTTCACTCCTAATAGGAGATCACTTCCAACCAATCATAGCTACAGGAACCCCTCCACCCCCCACCGCACAGACACACACACACACAACCCTGTTTATGTGAGGTGGAGGGACTTTTGCCAGAGCTGATGTTTGAGTGCCCTGATTTCCCCCCGCCCGTACACAACATCCTTGGATGATATTTTCTCTAAAATGTCCCACCCTTCTATCACATGAACTAGCAGCATTGTAGCCACCACATTGTATAGATAGGTTGGAAGGATTTGATTTTTCTCCTCGAATGCTGGTAAACATCAGTTTCACCCAGGCAAAAACATTTCCATCAATAATAAATGAAATTTACACAAAAGCAAAGTAAAAAAAAATGCTGCTTGAGTTTAGAGGTTGATTTATGATTATTTACTTTGTATATTTAACCATGTGATGTAGACAAGTTGGGTCTTAATGGTTATAAAGCTTTAACTTTTTGAACCTGAACATCTGCTGTCATTAAATAATTGTCTGACCCTCCATAATTTCCCACAACTGTGAAAATTTAAATCAAGAAAAAATTGGGGGGAAAAACTATAATTTTGCACAATTATGAACATTTAAATTGACAAAAATCTAAAAAATTGTTTAAAATAAACAGTGATATTATCCATCAAAATTATATTTAAAAACATCAAATTCTGCCAAGCCTATGTCTAGGTGTGTTCTGTGCGCCAGCATTCCCACACGCTGCTGAACTGGGCAATGATTGGGGGGAAATTCGAATGGAGTCAGTCTCTCTCATGCACATGCACACAACCAAGGCCCCAGACTGACCCAGAGCAGGCCTGAGGGTCTACCCAAGTGGCTCCAGCTGCAGAATCCGGGCTGAAGGATTGGTCATGGAATCAATGACTGGGTCTCACCCATCTGCTTCATTTCATCCTTTTTGTGCTTGGAGGAGGAGAAATGGTTGCGGTTCTGTATTTTAGTAATAGTTGGAAAGTTGATGCAGGGTCAACATCAGAGCTGGGCCAAGACTGACCCAAAACAACCAGCCAACATCCGTACACATTTGTATTTAATTTGATTCTGCTTTGTTAGGACTGGGCCAGGACTCACTCTCATTAATATCCTAGCAAGTGAGTTTACTGTGAAGAGCATTAACTGAAACAATTGGGCTTAAGCCAATATTGGGGACTATTCCTGGAGATGGATTCCCTCCTGTGCAAAAGGAGGCCAGGCCTTAGATAATAATAATACCTTATAGGTAGAGCTCAAAATGGGAAGTCTCATTATTCCCATTGCACAGATGGGGAAACTGAAGCAGAGAAGTAGCTTGCCCAACATCACCCAGCGAGCCAATGGCAGAGTGGGGACTAGAACCCAGATCTCTCAAGTCCTAGCTTAGTGGCCAAGCCACTAGTCCATACTGCCCCACCCAGTAGTGCATCAGCCTCCACAGGCCCCCTGCACAGAGGTGTATTTTGTCCAGCCAGCACATCATGCCTTTGAAACTGTCAGACTATTTGCCCCAGAAACCGGATTCAAAGAGTTCATTATGTGCATCCGGGGGGAACGGGAACCTAGCCAGAGACACCAGCGTCGAATCCAAACAGCTCGGATTGTGACTGTCGAATCCCCACAACAAGCTGCCGGCGAATAAGCGACTGAGGGAGGATGATGAGCCGAAATCGTTCAGTGAATAATTTTAGAATCACAAATGCACCCAAGAAAATCATGGTCTATTGGCAGAAAACTGTGAGAGCAGGAAAAGAAGAGCTGCCTGAGTGATGAAATCAGATGAATGAGCCATTAGTCACCCTCGTGCTAATCAACTTTGAAATATAATACTTAATATTATTACCTAGTCCGTTTTATTACAGCAGCATCTAATAATAATACCTAGTTCTCATCTAGCACATTTCATCAGTTGAGCTCAAGGCACTTTACAAAGGTCAGGATTATTATACCCATTTTACAGATGAGGAAACTGAGGCCCAGAACAGGAAGTGACTTGCTCAAGGTCATTGAGCAGGCCAGTGGCAGAGCCAGAACTGGAACCCAGGTGTAGTGAGCCCCGGTCCTGTGCTGTAACCACTAGACCACACTGCCTCCCTCCAATCAAACATCAGGGCCCTAAGTGTTAGGCGCTGTACAGACAGGTATCAAAGAAAGCAGTCCCAACCCATGGGAAGGAGCTCAGAGTTTGGGAGTTAGGACACAACGGAGGGTGGGGGGATAAGGTAACAATAAAACAGCATTTAGCAGGAGTCTCAGCTCGTCATTTGCTTTCTTTGCTTCTCTAGAGCATCTTCCGTCAAAGGCTACGGCTACACGGCATGCTTCTTTCGGCGGTGGGTAGAGTACAGATATGGGTAGCCCCCAGAGTAGGGGTATAAATAGCAATGTGGCCCATGAGGCATGGCTTAGGCAAGTAAAGACACACCTGAAGGTTGAGGGTACGTACCCTGTGCAGTTCTCCACTCACCCAAACCAGGTTCCCTGTTTACACTGCTAATTTGACCAGTCTAGTGTCCCGCTGCCTCCCCCCTGCCAGTGCCTTTCCTTGCCAGTGAAAGGGTCCCACAGCAGGGACCTGCTGAAGCCTTTCGTTGCTGCCTGAGCTTTTCACTGCCACATGTAGCTACGTGTACTCCACATGCCGCTGCCAGTGGTGTGTAGTCTAGACATAGCCCAAGACTCCTAAATAGCTTTACATTCATGAATTCAGTACCTCAGCCCCTCTGCAAGGTACATGCCTTATATTGCCATTTTACAGGTGAGGAAACAAGCACAGAGAGATTGGGTGACTTGGCCAAGGACTTCGAGTACGGCTGGTACAGAGCTGGGAAGAGAACCCAGGAGTCCTGACATCTCACCCTGTACTTTAGCCATCACACCATCTTCCCACCCATCTCTCTCATGAGTGGGGTAAGGATTCTTTCCAGTACTGCTGCCTGACCATTCCCAACCCTTCTAGGGGAAGATAAGGCCTCGCCTAAGAATTTCACTTGCATGTTAGGTTAAGCACAGCCATTAAAAGACAGTAGGCTGAGGGGGAGGTGAATAGCTAGAAATAGGTACTGAATCATCCAGGAATTTCCCCGAACATCACAGGAACCAATCTTGGCTGACACCTGGATTTGATTTTCTGCTCCAAACCCAACATGCTCTTCTGGAGAGAAACTTGGATGTAGCTGGGTAAGCATGAAGCGCTCTCAGGTACACTCCATTTTGGTACCTATAGACAAGACTTCATACTGAGGGCAGGCTGCAACGGAATAGGTGGTGGGTCAGCAGCAACTGGCCTCTCTATCAAGGGGAACGCATTGGTCTGATTCCTGAATGTTAGTACCTTCCTAGCTCACAAACCTTCCTCTAAAGATTAAGTCTTGCTTTTATGGAGCCAACCTATCTCTTTTAAGTTTAGAGGGTCTCAAACTTTTTCCTAGTGAGGACCACTTCTTAACAGAGATGCATTGGGCACCTCCCTTCCCCATTCCTAAGTGCATTAGACCCCTGAAGCAGCTAAAATAACTTCTTCCATGGAAAAGTATGTGTGTGTCTTTTTGGCTGTCTTTAGTGAGACAAGCACTTTGTCCTTTCTGAAGAGTTAATAGCAAACCATCTCCTGCTCTCCATTCCAACTCCTGCTCCATTCTCTCCTCAGGATGCAAGGAGAACTGAGTTTAATTAACTTTGACTTTAAATGGGCCAATTGCATCTGAAAAGTAGATTTTATATGACTAGAAAAACAAATTGACAATTGCCTGGATTTTCCCTTGTCCAAAAGGCTGCAATAAGAAAGATGGTGAAGGGTTGTTCTCTCTTGCCACAGAGGGCAGGACAAGCGGCAATGGGTTCCAACTACAGCAGAGCAGATTTAGATTAAACCTCAGGAAAAGCTTCCTAACTGTAAGAACAGCAGGACAATGGAACAGACGCCTCAGGAGGTCATGGAAGCTCCTTCCCTGGAGGTTTTCAAAAGGAGCCATCTGTCTGGGATGGTTGAGACCCAACAACTCCTGCATCTTGGCAGGGGTTAGACTAGATGACCCTTGCGGGCCCTTCTAACCCTCTGGTTCTTTGCCTTTCTTGTGGCCCCAGGTGGGACAAGTTGGGACTATGTATCTGTCTAGACCCACAAAGCAACACAAGTCCAACATTTGCAGCTCACCTGATTTTGGCTGGATGAAGTGAATGGGCTGGGCCAGAGGGTGAGAACTCTTCACATGCAGGGCCAAGGAGCTGCTTTGAAGTTTAGCTCAGGGCCCCATTTACAAGTCTATGAGACTTTGCCTTGTCTTGCTACAATGAATACATTCCTCCCTGTGCTGAATCACAGCACTTGGGGGAGGGGGTGTCATGGTGCCAACTTCAATCTCATATTCTCAGCCTCTCCCTTCTTGGAAAGGGGTAGTTCTGAGATGGCTCCTCCTCCACTTGGCTCTTCGACCTACTGGATAATAAAGCTGCCCTACCAATCAGGCAAGCTCCTCATCAGAGGTGCACCGGTGGCTATGTCACCCAACACAGATGTCAGTAAAGTATCCCACAGGACAGGAAGCACCTCCAGATCTGGGCTTAAACTGACCGTTTCTCACTGTAACTGGGTTGGTTTTTCATCCCTCAGTCCTCACCCAAGCAATGTTGCCGCAAACGACCAGTGTCACCTTGGCATTGCAGATCGCTCTGAAACATTGCACCATCCCCTTCACCTTTCCTCCTGCACACCATTGACATTACACTCCTATCAGCGACAATATGGAATAGCTACCCAGAATGCACCTGTGACACTACGCCCCCATAGCCTTCAGAGCAATAATGTGATTATGGCATAACTAAGATGTATTTTATGAGAGATAGGTCATATGAGATATCATTGAAAAGGTTATGATTTACTGAATATGATTATCCTATAATCACATCAGGCTTACCAATGTCTTCAGACGTCACTGGTGTGGTGCTCTGCTCTGTTAATGTTGATAACAGTCGGCTGCGTGCATGTGTTCCCTCGGTGTGCTGCCCCGGCTCTGCAAATCGATGACACAGCAGACCTGAGAGAACCCCAATGACCACAGACTCTGATAAGGTACGAAGGCACCGGCCAATCGTTATTGTCAAATGAAGCACAGTAATAGTTCCCCACAGACTCTACAGGACATACTGCGAATATGTGCCCCTGACAATGAACCGGCTCAGTCACGGGTGGGACTTACCACTGCCCCCTAGGCTGGACAAAGACACCGCCCCAGAGGTACACTTTTATACACAGGTACAAACAAGTTACACATCACTCCCGACATAGAGAGGTGCAACCCCTCTACGTGTTAGGGTGCTGCCTCTCACCTTGTACATGTTGGTTCGAACAAAACAACTCTATCATATTACCCTCCTGCCCCTGTCTTTAGGATGGGTCAGCCTGCTCCTTGTTATCTGTGGGGAATGTGCTAGTCCCAGACTGTTCTGGTACCATCCTGGCACATATTTATATCACTAATGCTTAGTACCTTTTAGGTACGTGTGTGTTTGCAGCATCAGCCTTCTTCTTACCAGTTTCTGTGAGCAGGGCCTGCCTCTGGCTCACAGCTTAACTTTGCTTTATGTTAGCAAAGTCTTGACCATTACTTTAGTTCAGGCCTTAGGCCTCATACTGGGCCTCTAATACAAGGGCTTATGTTTCAGGGCCTCATCTTACCACAGTATACATGTGTCATTTTTGTATCTGAAGTTAGAAATATTGTCTGTGAAGTTATTACAAATGTGTTTACACCTGAGAAACATCCACTAGACAGAATACAATCAGTTTAGATTGCTGGCTGGAAAGGGCTATTAGGCAGAACAATAGGTCTTTGAAGATGCTAATTTCCCACCTTTCTGGGAATCATACTGGAAGACAAAGGGTTCCCGCCATATGTAAAACCTATTTAAGGCAGAGGAGTGACATAATTGAGGGTCGTTCTTCACTGAATCCACACCCAGGACGACTGCTGAAAACATCTAAGAAACAAAGACAAAGGGGGGTGGTGGGAAAGAAGGACTGAGCCCAGGCTGGGAAGGTGTATGGCCTGTGAAATAAATACCTGGAGTTTTAAGCTGCAAGCAAGAGCAGCTTGCCTTCAAGAACCTCTTCAATCCACCTGAAACAACATTTAGGGTGAGAAATTACTAATTGTAACCAGTTTCTTTAGTATCTTAAGCGCTGCTGTTTTATTTGCTGGGTAATCTGCTTTGATCTGTTTGCTATCCCTTATGATCACTTAAAATCTATCTTTTGTAGTTAATAAACTTGTTTTGTTTTCTCTAAAACCAGTTTGTGGAATTTATAACTGGGGTGGTGGGGAGGGAAAGCTGTGCATATCTTCCTCCATACTGAGGAGGGGGCAAATTTCAATGAGCTTACGCTGTGCAGTTCTCTGTGTAGCACAAGACAATACAATTTTGGGTTTACACTCCAGAAGGGGTGTGCACTTGAGTGCTGGGCATTTCCCTAGCTGAAGCCTTCCCATGCAGAGCTGATCTCAGTGTCTTGTGTCTTTCTGCAGTTGGGGGTGTCCCTACCTGTGTGTTTGCTGGAGGAGGGCTTGGGGGCCTGGTTCAGCCAAATAGTGAAAGGGAGCCCAGGTTGGTGGAACAGTGGTCCCCAGTACATCAGGTGGCATTCCAGAGGTGGGGTAACCCATCACAGCACCAATGCAAACATCTTTAGGTGGCCTGGCAGGTAAACAGGGAATTAACAATGAGAAGGCAAAATTTGTAGACAATACAAAATTACTCAAGATAATTAAGTCCAAACCTGACTGCGAGTTACAAAGGGATCTCACAAAATTGGGTGACTGGGCAACAAAATGTCAGATGAAATTCAATGTTGATAAGTGCGAAGTAATGGACATTGGAAAATATGATCCCAGCTGTACACACAAAATGATGAGGTCTAAGTTAGCTGTTAACAACTTAAGAAAGAGATCTTGGCGTCATCGTGGACTCTGTTTTCATGACTCTGAAAACATCTGCATGTGCAGGAACAGTCACAAAAAGCGAACTGTCAGGAACCATGAGGAAAAGACAGTTACCTGGTCTGTAACTGGTGTTCTTTGAGATGTGTTGCTCATGTCCATTCCATATTATTAGCTGTGTGTGCTCGCCACATGCACCGGTGCTGGAAGCTTTTCCCTCATCAGTATCTGTAGGGGACCGGCTCTGGTGCTCCCTGGAGTGGCGCACACATGCCGCGGTATAAGGGGCACCGCAAGCTCCCCTACCCTCAGTTCCTTCTTGCCGGAAACTCCGACAGTGGGGAAGGAGGATGAGTCATGGAACGGACATGAGGAACACATCTCAAAGAACACCAGTTATGGAAAAGGTAACTGTCTTTTCTTCTTCGAGTGCTTGCTCATTCCATTCCACATTAGGGGACTCCTAAGCAGTACCAATGGAGATGGGTAGGAGTTCACGGACATGCAGATTGCAACACAGCTCTGTCGAACCCAGCATTGTCCCAGGCTTGCTGCGTGATGGCATAACACGCCATGAACGTGTGACCAGAGGACCACGTTGTGGCCTTGCAAATGTCCTGGACGGGGACGTGTGCCAGGAAGGCAGCCGAGGGCGCCTGAGCTCTAGTTGAGTGGGCTCTATCGGCAGTGGCAGGACCCCCGCCAGCTCCTAACAGGTGTGTATGCAAGAGGTGATCCAGTTGGAAATCCTCTGTGAGGACACTGGGAGGGCCCTTCATCCTTTCTGCTGGGGCAATGGAGAGCCGCGTTGATTTCCAGAAGGGGTGTGACATTATTGACATGAATTGTGACCATATAGATCATTATTGCAACCAAGGTCCTATAGTTGCACCAAACCTTGTACAAAGGAGATCAAGTAAGGTGTATATGAAAAGGTTGTAATTTGCTGGTTATGATTCTGCTGTCTGTATGTGAGTATCATTTTTGTATTTGAAGTTATGAATATTGGCTAGATACTTGTATCTCAATGTGTTTGATTCTAAGTAGCATCAGTGAAGCATTTGGTCAGCTTCTTGAGAAAGGATTATTCTGAGTAAGTGCCCAATCAAGAAACACTTAACTGACAATGGACCTTGGGAGACTCCAATCCACATCTGAGAAGCCTTCCTAGGAACGTTCAAGGTACCGCAAACTGAGTCATGCATGGACATGTGACTTGCCCATGTGACTTCAAACTCCATCTTGCTGCTGTGCTTTTCTACAGTAAGAACAAAGGGGTCCTTCCACATGGCAGAGGATATAAAAGGCCCTGGAAACCCCTACATTTTGTCTTAAATCCTGCTTCTGACCTCTGGAGGAACTGTGCTTGAAACTTAAGCTCTGAACAAAGGACTGAACGACCCATCCAAGCTGGGATGTTTGTACTCCAGAGACTTGATTGGTTTAAATCAGCAGTAATCTCATCAAGCCTGAAACAAGCCAGAACTAAGAACTTTGCAATTGTTGTATGTATTTGATGCCATTTAACCAATTTTAACTCTCAGCGATATTTCTTTCTTTTATGAATAAACCTTTAGAATCTAAAGGATTGGCAACAACGTGATTTGTGGATAAGATCTGACTTGTATATTGACCTGGGTCTGGGGCTTGGTCCTTTGAGATCGGGAGAACCTTTTTTCTTTTACTGGGGTATTGGTTTTCATAACCATTCATCCCCATAAGGAGCGGTGATGGTGATGATACTAGGAAACTGGAGTGTCTGAGGGAATTGCTTGTATGACTTCTGGTTAGCCAGTGGGGTAAAACCGAAGTCCTCTCTGTTTGGCTGGTTTGGTGCCTTAGTAGTGAAGGACCCCGAGCTTGGGTTGTAACTGCCCTGCTCTAAACAATTTGTCCTGAATTGATACTCTCAGTAGTATCCCGCCAAAGGCCGCTTTGTTAAAAGGGGTTGGTATGTTCTAGATAGAAGGCCAACGCCCGTCGGACATCCAGTGCATGCAGATGCCTCTCTTCGCTGGTCTTGTGTGGTTTACGCCAGAGTACTGGAAGGAAGATGTCCTGGTTCATATGGAAGGTAGATACCACCTTCGGCAGGAAGGCTGGGTGTGGCCGCAACTGAACCTTGTCCTTGTAAAAGACTGCGTATAGTGGTTCTGAGGTCAAGGCTTTAATCTCAGAAACTTGTCTCGCCAACGTCACCGCCCCCAGGAATGCAACTTTCCATGACAGGTGGGAAAGAGAGCAGGAGCCCAGCGACTCGAAGGGTGGGCCCATGAGCCTGTAGAGGACCAAGTTAAGACCCCACTGTGAGACAGGGGTCTGCACCTGCGGGAAGAGTCTCTCCAGGCCTCTCAAGAATCTGACCGTCATGTCACGAGAAAACACCGTCTGGCCCTGGACTGGAGGATGGAAGGCGGAGATGACCGTGAAGTGCACTCTACTGGAGGAGTGTGCCAGGCCCTGGTTCCTCAGGTGAAGCAGGTAGTCCAAGATGGACTGAACAGAAGAAGGCAAGGGAGAGATGCCCCGCTCAGAAGCCCAGTGGGAAAATCTTGTCCACTTGGACAGGTAAGTCAGTCTGGTTGAGGGCTTCCTACTCTCTAGGAGGACCCGTTGGACCGCATCCGAACAGTCCATTCCTCTGGGTTCAGCCACGCAGCATCCATGCCGAGGGGTGGAGGGACACAAGGCTGGGATGCAATAGCTGACCAGGGTCCTGTGACAGCAGCTCCGGACAGTTGGGAAAGACCCAAGGAGGGGCCGTGTGCCCGGCTCATGGGTGTGCCGAACCAGTGCTGGTGACGCCACGCCGGAGCGATCATAATAACCTGCACTTTGTCTCTTTTGATCTTTGTCAGTACCTTGCTGATGAGCGGAATTGGCGAGAACATGTACATCAGGCTCCCTGACCACGACAGGAGGAAGGTGTCGGAAAGGGATTCCCTGCTCAGACCTTGCCGAGAACAGAACCGATGGCACTTCCTGTTCTGTCTGGTGGCAAACAGGTCCACTTGGGGAGTTCCTCACCCTTGGAAGATCATGCAGGCTACCTCTAGGTGGAGCGACCACTCATGGTGAGAGAAGTCCCTGCTGAGATCGTCCACCAGCGTATTATTGATGCTGGGAAGGTGACAAGCTTCCAGGTGGATTTCATGGCTGATGCAGAAGTCCCACAGATGGAATGCCTCCTGACAGAGAGCCAACAAGCGCACTCTCCCTTGCCTGTTGATGTAGAACATCGAGGCTGTGTTGTCTGTCAGGACTCGTTCCACCTTGCTGGATTGCTCTGAGCTCTTTAACATTTATGTGCAACTTCGCCTCCTCTGGGGACCACATCACCTGTGTCTGGAGGTCGCCAAGCTGCACCCCCAGCCAAGGTCCGAGGCATCCGATACCAACTTGATGAAGTGAGGGGGGTTATCGAACAGAACCCACTGCAGGACTGTCCTCCGGCGCCTGAGGTAAGCCGCTACCACCAACATGCACTTGGTAAACACTCTCAGTGCTGTCGCCAGGCCGAACAGGAGGACCGCAAACTGGTAATGGGGGCCCCCCCTCTGTAAACTGGAGGAAGCGTCTGTGCCCTTGAAAGATCGCTACGTGGAAGTACGCATCCTTGAGGTCGAGAGTGGCATACCAGTCTCCCGGATCCAGGGAGGGGATAATGGAAGCCAGGCAGACCATGCGGATACTTGTTGAGGTCTCGCAGGTCCAAGATGGACCATAGACCGCCTTTGGGATTAAAAAATACTGGGAATAGAACCCCTTATTCCTCTACTCGAGAGGAACTTCCTCCACCGCACCCAGCTGTAGCAACCCCTTTATCTCCTGCACAAGGAGACTCATAAGAGGGGTCCCTGAAGAGGGACAAGGAAGGCGGGTAGGAAAGGGGTGTAGAAAAGAACTAGAGGGTATAATCCTGCTCCACTGTGCTGAGTCCCCAGCGGTCTGGGGTCATAGTGGTCCAAGCAGGGAGGAAGAGGGAAAGGCGGTTGGAGAATACTGGGACAGATGGATCCGGGGAACAGTATGGTAGGTTGCCCTCGGACGCACTCTCAAAATGACCCTTTGGCCCCTTGTTTGGTACAGGTCGAGCCCGACTGGGCAGAGGGTGGAGGCGGGTGGCTCGGATGGCGCTTGTAGCTCTTGGCTCGTTTGTGGGGCTGGTCATGCCGAGGCTGGCTCCCCTGGCCCTGAGGCTGCTCTGGTTTGAACTGCTTATGCGCTGGGGCTGGGACGTAGAGACCCAGGGTTTTCAGGGTGGTGCAGGAGTCCTTGAGGCCATGCAACTTGCTGTTTGTTCCACAAATAGGGCTCGGCCGTCGAAGGGCAGATCCTGCAATGACTGCTAGGTCTTGGTGGACAACCCAGAGAGGAGCAGCCAGGAGGCTCGCTACATGGAGACTGCGGAAGCCATGGTGCGGAAGCCAAGCCGCATCAGCAGCGTCCAATGCTGCCTGGAAGGCTGCCCTGGCCGCGGACGTGCCCTCCTCGAGGATCGCTCAAAACTCCTTCTTGGAATCCTCAGGGAGCAACCCTTCAAACTTGGCCATTGCTTGCCACATATTGAAGTCATATCAGCCAAGGAGGGCTTGGTGGTTGGCCACTCTCTGCTGAAGGCTGGAAGACAAATAAATCTTACATCCAAAGAGATCCAGCCTCCTCGAGTCTTTATTTTTGGGGGTGGCCCCGGGTTGTCCCCGCCTCTCTTTGTGGTTAACTGCCTCTACCACAAGGGAATTGGGGGCTGGGTGGGAGTATAAGTATTCGTGCCCTTTGGTGGGCACAAAGTACTTGCGTTTGGCCCTCTTAGAGATGGGGCCAGGGAGGAGGGGGTCTACCAGAGGGCATTAGTGACTTTGGAAACCCCTTCATGAAGGGATAGAGCACCTTGGCAGGAGTCAAGGAACAGAGGACGTCAAACAGAGTCCGAGAGCTCTTCCAGTTCCTCTGCCTGAAGCCCCAGGTTAGAAGCGACCCTCTTCAAAAGTTCCTAGTGCGCTTTGGGGTCATCCTGAGGAATTGGGTGTGGGGGCCCTGTGACAGCCTCGTCTGGTGATGACGAGGACGATGCTGGTGCCACTTCCATTGGTGGTCCTGCAGTTTGCTCCCCTTGGTCCTCCTGGACCTGTGGGGTCTTACCCCCCGAAGCCTCAGGCATCAGAGGGGGACGGGATACTGAGGCCGTGGCCTCTCCGAGGCTCCTGATGCCGACCAGGCAGCCTGGAAAGGTTGGGTGAACCCCCAAGGGTTCGACGGGTATCATGGCGCCGGCCACTGTGCCTGGGGCCATGGGACAGGTTTCGGTGCTGATGATGTAGGCGGCACCGCAGGTACCGGGGCTTGTCCCGCAGTCAGGGAGCCTCGCTCCGTGCCAGAGCTATAAGCAGAGTGGTCAGTACCGGCCGACCAGATCAGGCAGGGCGGTGGCTCTTGTCCAACCGGTGCCCATCGCTGCATCCCGAAGCCGACCTGTCTGAGCGAGACTGGTGTCTTGGTTGGGGTCTTAGGGCCCGACGGCATTCGGCGGATCTGCATCGGACACCCGGTGATCCACACCTCACACTACTCGACCGGTACCAGGACATCAAACGGGACCAGGAGCTACTACAGGCCGGCTGCTGGGAAGAACTTCCTGAATAGGAACAACGAGGAGTCCGGTAGCACCTTAAAGACTAACAGATTTATTTGGGCATAAGCTTTTGTGGGTAAAAATCCTCGTTTTTGTGGATACAGACTAACATGACTACCCCTGATACTTGCTTCCTGAGTAGGGTGACCTACTTCTTGGAGACGGGCGATGACAGCCCGGCAATCGGCCGTTTCTGATCCCCAATCGGTCCCGTGATAGGTACCGGGCCCTTGGAGACGGTCAGGACCGGTCCTGGAGTTCTTGCTGGGTGGCACGTGCCTCAGAGGGTCTGCACCAATCTACCAGCGAGTTGCGCCTCAAATCCCTTGAGCGGTGCCCCCAGTGCGGGGACCGAAGAGGGCTCTGCTGAGCCTGCCTCTCTAGTCCTGAGGCGTGATGGCTTCGAGTGGGCGAGCAATGGCAGGATGTCCCTCTTGATGGGGAACGGTGCTGCTGAGGTGGGGACACACGCAAAGGTCCCAACCTGGGTTTTCCCCGAGACTGGGGTGCTGCAGGAGCCGGTGTGGGAAGCACCAGGAACATCAGGCTCTCCTGAGCTGCTTGAAGGGCTTCGATGGCACCTGAAGCTGGCGGGGGTCTGCACCGCTATCTGGTGTCACAGGCGAAGAACAGGATGGGCTGCACCGCTCGACTTGAGCTGGGGCCTGACTTCCCAAAGGGGGCGTTGAGCTGCCCAGCACGGGTCTTGGTTTGCCTCCAGCCCTCTCCTTTCCCTTGCGGGAGGTAGGAGATCTTCCCCTCACAGTCTTTTTTGGCTTCTTGACCAGAGCTGTGGAGGGAGCGGTGCCAGCTCATGGACGGTGCTGGCGGAGCACTGCTCACGGAGGCCGCGGTGCTCAGGGAGGAGTCAAGCCACTGCTCCGGTGCCAGAGTGAACGCCAACTCCATTAGGAGTGCTCTTAGATGGATATCGCGCTCCTTCTTGTCCTAGGTTTGAAGGACTTGCAGATACAACACTTGTTGCTTTTGTGCCCCTTGCCTAAGCACCTTAGGTAGCTGGTGGGCATAGGCCGTTTGCAGCGATCACAGGGCTTAAAGCCTGGGGACTGGGGCATGCCCTGTCCCCTGGCTGAGTCCCACTCAGGACTATGAAAATTGCAGCAAAAAACTGTTACTCACCTTCTCGTAACCGTCATTCTTCGAGATGTGTTGCTCACGACCATTCCAATTAGGTGCGCACGCCGCGTGCAGAGTCATTGGAAAGTTTTTCCTTTAGCAGCACCCGTCGGGTCCGCTGAGGAGCCCCCTGGAGTGGCACCGTCATGGCGCTCAATATATGACTCTGTCGATCTGGTGTCTCCTCAGTTCCTTCTTGACAGTTACTCCAACAGAGGGGAAGGAGGGTGGGTTTGGAATAGACATGAGCAACACATCTTGAAGAAAAACAGTTACGAGAGGTGAGTAACTGATTTTTCTTCTTTGAGTGATTGCTCATATCGATTGCAATTAGGTGACTTACCTAGGCAGTGGGGTCAGAGTTATGGAATCACAGATTGGAGCACCGCTTTGCTGAAGGCTGCATCATCTCTGGCATGCTGGACAATGGTGTAATGAGAGGTGAACGTATGCACTGAGGACCGAGTTGCTGCCCTGCAGATTTCTTGTATCAGGATCTGGGCCAGGAACACCACCAATTAGGCCTGTGCCCTTGTGGGGGGGCTGGTGTCTTGGCCAGCTTGTAGCACATGTGGATGCAGGACGTGATCCAAGAAGATATTCTTTGAGATGAGACTGGTAGGTGTGGGAATGTATCATCCTTACGCCAACCTAATGGAAAGTTCCATGAGGAGAAAAGGGTCACGATGGGACACTTGCCAGGCAATGGCTCATGGCCTTGTAAGACAAAGGCGCCCCCTGGTGGTCTAGGAATTATATAAAATGAGGTAAACAAGGTAATAAATCATGGCCTTATGTAAGGAACGGTTGAACCAATCGGTGTGGGGCTATACATGTGATAAACACATGATTCTCCTTCTTGTCCAATCCTTAGATGTGTGATTATAGCCTAATTGGGTTATGTAATGTTGAAAAAAAATATAAAAGAAATCTTGTAATAAACAGAATTCGGATTCAGCTTGCAACCATATTGGTCGTGTGTTTTATCCACTCCGCATGGGACCCCACAAATGGTGACCCCAACGTGATTCGGCTTGAACATCGAGGCAGCCGACTGAAGCGTTCGGTGAGAAAAGGCGGAGGTGGCAGCCGCGGCAGGAGGTACCGGAGGATACCGGCTCCTGGTCGTCCGAGAGAGATGTTCGTGAGCTCACAGGTGAGCGGCTGCATTTGATAAAATGGGCTCTGCTTTGTCTGCAGAGGAGGAGACGGTGCATGATTTTTTATTACGCATCGCTGAAAAGCGGGGAGAGAAGCTTCCCTCTGACGCGTTGTCCCGTTTGTTGAAATGGGGGCAGAGACGCGGGTTTTTTGTTACTCCTAATATTGTCTTTGATAAGGCAGTCTGGGAAAGTCTAGGTTCTGACCTCTGGGAGTCGGTCTCTCACGGCAACAAGGAGGCCATGTCATTGAGCCAAATATGGTGCAAATCTAAGAAACTGATAGAGATGCTTGCGTCAGAAGCCGAGGTCCAGTCGGCCATTAATGACCTCTTTCGGCCAAAAGAGGAGCCGCCTTATGTGTTGCCGGTGGGAGCCCGTGAGTTCTTTGGGGGTGAGGACACTATCATACCACTCATCCCCAGTGCACCCGAAGCTGATCCTAGTATCGTCCCGTTACCGGACGACCCCGCGGATAAAATGGAGGTCTCGAGCCCAGAAGGGGATAAGTTACAAGAATTT
>NC_048312.1:30038885-30086524 GCF_013100865.1 Trachemys scripta elegans | reverse complement strand
CATGGTTTTTTTTTTTAGTCGTCCCTGTCGGGGCCCCGTCGAAACTGTTCGAATCGGGCCCCGCACTTCCTAAAGCCGGCCCTGGTGGAGCCTGTCTGTGTCTGGGGACTCTGTCAGCAGGTTCCCCAGCACGGCATCCAGGAGCTCTGGTATGATCTTGTGCAGAGCCTGAAAAGCAAGGGAGAGCCATGAGTCAGAGTTAGGGAAACTGGGCTACACCTGCCACAGGATGGGAAGAGGGGTCTCTGGGGAGCACCGGTGAGACCCCCAAACACATATCCTGGCCTCTCTCATTCGCATCCTACTGCAGGCAGTTAGCAAGGATTCATGGCAGGATGACAGCTGGCTCTTCGATTCATGACCGTAGCAGGTCTCTGCGAAGCGACTCATAGGCAGCAGAGTGTGGAACAGCCAAGCTGCTATGGCTGGTAGCTGGGCTGCTGGGCAAAACACGGCATGTGGAAGGAAGGAAGGAATCCCTCAGGGAGGGAAGGATTCACCCCTGCAGCTTGTTCCATCTCTGCCCACCCCACCCCTATCTCTGGAGCTCCAGAGAATCACGGGAGCAGGGACCAGAGGCCACTCCTGCTCCTGCCAGGGAGGAGTAGGAGAATGATCTACCTGGACTTGGGTGGTGTCCTTCTCCGTGCCCAGGGTGAAGATGGCATACAGGGCAGCTTGCAGAAGGTGGGTCTCCAGCTCTGCCTCCAGGGCAGGTTTCATGGTGCTGGCAAGAGAGAGGAGCTGGTATTGGACTGTGTAGTGTGGGGGTGAGACTGGCACCAACATGGACGTGAAACTGCAGGAAATAGGCACAGGCTGGTGAGAATGGAAACTGAGGCACTGAGCCAAGGAATAACAGGCCAAGGCCTCCCAAACAGGCAGTGGAATAGCGCCTGTTCCCTGGACGCTGCTGCCCCTCCTGTATCTGACCCTGGGAGTGAGCCTCTCCCCGGGGCCCCTGTAATGTTACTGGAGTGAAAAGAACAGCCCAGCCAGGAGACAGTGAACCTTCCCCCCACCTCTGCCACAGCAGCCACCCTTGGGAGGTGACCTGGGAGTGGGAGGGGCAGTGACTTCCAGCCCTGGGCCTGAGCAGTACTGGGGTTAGGGGAGCTGGGTGGGAGGGTCTCGGTACCTGAGGTTGCCCACAGCGATCAGGGAGTTGGCGAGGACAGTGCCGGGTGGAGAGTCGTCAGGCAGCTCCTGTGAAACCCGAAAGAGACAAAGGAGTGTGTGAGATTCGGGCCCCACTGACACTTGCCAGTGAGGAGATTACACAGCCAGTGCCCCAAACGGCCGGCAGGATCCCCCCACCTGCTTCCCGCTCCTCCGATTCCTTCCTGCCCATCAAACTTGGCCCCCTTCCAGGATTCCTGCCCAGCTCAGTCCCATTCCCCTTCTTCCCTCCTCCCTGTCAGAACTGCCCCATCCAACACCCTCCTGACTACCGAGCTGGAACCGTGTGATTCCTTGTCCCCCGGCCCCAGCTGCCCTCCAGCCCCACGATTTCCTCACTGCCCACTAGTGACCAATCGCAGAATTTCTCCCCAATCCTCAGTCCCAGCAATCCCTATCCTCTGCTGCCACCTCCAGCCCCACCCAGCCCCCACCCATTGGCCTGGGGAGACCTGTGCCTGTCCCATGTCTCTCTCCTCCCTCCAGCCGCCAGGCGCCATGTCTCACTCACCACAATCCTCTCCACCATAGCCACCTTGCAGCGGTGCGGCTCCAGCATGTCCTGCCCTCTGCTGGGCAGCGACACGCGGGGTGGCTGGCGTGCAGGAACATGAGCTGCTGGGCCTCCTCCTGCACGTACCAGGAGTGGGGTTAGGGGAGCGAGAGCCAGTTAGCCAGAGACCTCCCTGCCCCACCCACACCACTCCAGGACTCAGGCCTCAATGGGGGATAGTGGGGACCCGCTGTCACGGAGCCTGGGGGAGTCAGGGCCCTGCACCCCCACCCCACTTCCTGCAATTCACCTTGACTCTCAGCCAGCCAGTAAAACAGAAGGTTTATCAGACACTGTCCAAAACAGAGCTTGTAGGTACAGAAAACAGAACCCCTCAGTCAGGTCCATCTTGGGGGGTAGAGAGCCCAGACCCCGGTTCTGACCTCCCTCTGTTTTCCAACCAGCTCCAAACTGAAACCCCCTCCAGCCATCTCACCCAGCCTCACACCCCAGCTCCTCCTCCAGCCTTTGTCCAGTTTCCCAGGCAGAAGGTGTCACCTGGCCCCAACCTCCTCCTGGGCTCAGGTTACATGTTCACGTATCATCCCTCAAATGAAGTCCCACCCTTATATCCCACCACCATCTAGTATCAGTGCAGACAGTAAACTAGTAAAACTCCCATGCAACATTACCAGGTTAATACTCCCTACTCCATCACACCTGCCCATTATCCAAATCACCCACGACTCCTACACAAGCAGGGTCAGGAACTGGGACAGTACCTGTGGGGCGAGGAGACCCCGGCTGGTGTGTGACAAACACCCCCATCTTGGGGGTCCCAGATCATGGAGGAGACAGGTCCCCATTAGGGGTGTTGGATCACCAAGGGGTGGGGATGCTGCGAAGGGGCAGGACAATCTTGGTTCCAGCCCAGCTGGGGAACGTTTGTACCTTTTCTCTACCCTGGAGCTGCTCTTGGATGTCCTTGAGAGCAGCTTCCTCTGTGATCACGTCCACCCATTCCTCCTCCTCGTCCTCTGAGTCCCTGGGGGTCCCTGCACCAGGGAAGGGAACAGGGTGACTCCTGCTGCCACTCGGGGGAAGGACAGGGGCGCAGTGGGGAGAGCGGGGTTAATGTCCCCACTTCCCCCCTCAGGAACCCAGGGCAGATCGGGCCCCACACTCCCCCCTCTCGGTGATGCCTTCAGTCCCCAACAGCTTCAGGAGCCCCTAGCAGAGAGCTCCCCGCTTCCCCGTGCTGGACTCCCTGGAAGGTGCCCCCCATGGAGCCTCAGGGACCCAACTGGCAGCAGCTCCCTCTGCCCCCACTCCCCAGCTCCCCTTGCTGCTGGTGTCAGTGGAATTTGCATGGCTCAGGCCAGACCCCTGGGCTGGGGAGCCACCCCCTATAGCACTGGTAGAGCACCTGGGCCCAGGGTGTTCACAGCCCCGTCCTCACCCCCAGGGCCGGCTCCAGCTTTTTTGCTGCCCCAGGCAGCGAAGTTAAAAAAAAAAAAAACAAGATGCGATTGAGCTGCCGCCGAAGTGCCCCAGAAGAGGAAGAGAGAGAGTGAAGGACCCGCCGCTGAAGACCCTGACGTGCTGCCCCAATACCGGACGGAGTGCCGCCCCTTTCTATTGGCTGCCTCAGGCACCTGCTTCCTTCGCTGGTGCCGGCCCTGCTCACCCCTCCGAGCCCAGCCCAGCGCCTCACCTGGAACACAGCAGCGGTGCCATCGGCCTCGCCGCTGCCAGGGTCCCAGGCGCTGCTGCTGTCCCATGGGGAGCGGCCCGAGCTGCTGGGGCTGGGACAGGGATCCTGCCCTGGGGAGGCTGGAAGGTCCTCACTGACCGGGCAGGGCGATGCCTCCTGCTGGAAATCGGGGCTGGGCGCCTGGGGCCGCTGCTGCCCACACAACAAGCCCCGGAGCCACCCTGCCCGGTTCCGCCCCTGGGCTGGGTCCTGCCTGCCCAGCCGCAGCCTGGCCCAGCTCCATTTGGGCCTGGCTGGTGCCTCTCCCACCTCGGCACCTGTGCCGGGAGCGGGTTTCCTCCGCCAGAAGGCTGGGCGCTTCCACCTCCTGGCCTGGCCTGGAACTGCTTCCCCTCCAGCGGGGATGGAGGGGCCGCTCCACTCCTGGGGAAGATGGTGGCTGCTTCCCTCAGGCTCTGGGGCCACCTGCAGAGCCTTCTTCCTGAACCTCCTCAGGAGCCTGGCCATCCTGGAACCCAGCAGGGAGCAGGCGTGAGTCTGGGGTCAAGGCAGCCTCTGACTAACCAGCCTGTTTGGTCCCTCCCCATCCCTGCCCAACCAGAGCAGCTCCTCCTCCCCACACAGGGGTGCAGGGAGGGCAAGCTACACACACTGGCAGGAGTTCATTGCATGATCTGCTCCCCTTCAACGCTCCCCCTCGTCATCCGTGGGGCTGCAAGAACAGGGGAGTCTCGTCCTTTTAGAGCACTGGGGTCAGTCCCAAAGACCAGCGGTCACTTTGGACAAGCAACTCCCTCCTGCCATCCCAGGCCTCACTCACACTTCCCCCTCCCCACCCCGCTGCCCGCCCAGGCTAGAGAAGGAACAGAACCCAGGAGTCTGGACTTCTCCTTGGAAACCATTCCCCACATCAAAGTCACAAAGTCCCGAGGCACAGGAAGCCCAGGACCTGGGCCGGCGCTTCCACTAGGCGACCCTAGGTGGTCGCCTAGGGTGGCAGGATTTGGGGAGCGGCATTTTGCCATCCTCGTCCTTCTGCTCCGCGTCTTCGGGGCGCTTCACTGTTCCTTCACTCGCTCCGGGACCCGCCGCCGAAGTGCCCCGAAGACGCGGAGCAGAAGGACCCCCGCCACCGAATGCTCTGAGGAGGAGCGCTGCCAACCTAAGGCGGCAAAAACCCTGGCACCGCTCCTGCCCAGGACCCCCTCATTTCCTATTGATTTCCATGTTCAGCAGCTCACAGGGTCTGGCCCAGCTCAGAGACGCTCAGCCTGGGGAACAGTCTCACAAGGGAAGGGCTGGGAGCCCCATTGCTGGGACCTTGCCAAACACACTGGAGACAGCTCTGGAGAAGCCCCTGCCCAGTCTGAAAGCGAGGGGCTCCTGGGGGCTGTTTGCAAATCCAGTCTCCTTTGGGAGAGATTCTCTCCCCATTTCTGCCTCTCCCCAGACAGACAGGGCCACCGAGGAACCCTAATGCTACTCACTTGCTCTAGGTGATGGAGCGATGGATGGCGGATGTTCAGTGTCACCAGCTGTCCCTCACCCTCCTCCTCACTCCCCAGGCCTAAGGCAGGCTGGAGAGGGGGGTGGTGACCTGAGGAGTTACCCTGCCCAGCCAGCAGGCAGGGTGATGAATGACACTGGGGTGATCGACTGGCTGTGAAAACAAGAGTCTGTCTTATTGCCAAGGGATGGAGAGACTCAGCCAGCAGCAGGGGGTGCAGGACACTGCCCTAGTGCGGGGTGACAGCGCCTCCCAGCTCCTGACATCCCGGCACTTTGCACACCTTCCTGGAGCCTCCCAGCCCCCCTGAGCTGTAGGGACTGGGACCCCAACCCTACTGATGGGAAACAGGCCTGGGGAGGGGAAGCTACCGGCTCAGGGTCGCACCAAGTGTCAGAGCCATGGATGGAACCCAGCAGTCCTTATTTCCAGGCCCCTTCACTAACCACTGCTGCACACTCCCTCCCAGAGCTGGCAATTACAACCAGGCCCGCATGTCCGGTCCCCCTGCCTCTGAGAGGGAGGGTGCTCTGCTGCTGTAGTGACTGGGAGTCAGGACTCCTGGGTTCCATTGCTGGTTTTCCTATTGACCTGTGGGACTTTGGGCAAGTTGCTCCCCCTCTCTATGGCTCAGTGGGAGTCAAAAAGACAATGGTTAAAATTTGGCCCCAACTATTTCTTGTTTCTCTAGACTAGACATTTTAGCAGAGTTTAGAATTCCTTGGCACTCAACACCTGGAAACACCCCTTTCTCCTTTGCAGAGGGCTTATCTCACCCAGGCTCAGAGTTCGAGAATTGTCCCTATTCCCACGGGACAGATGGGGATCCTGAGGTACAGAGAAGGGAAGCGACCTACCCAAGGTCCCACAGAGCAAGGCAGTGGCAGAGCCAGAAAGAGAAGCCGCCAGTCCTGACTCCTGTTCTAACTAACAGACAAGAAACCCCCCAGAGGCAAGGATACAGTCCAGGAATCCAGATGGTGGGAACATTCCCATGGGAACCGTTTTCTGTCAGGAAATCCCATTCAGACTATACCAGTTTGTTTCTTGAAATCATAACAAGTTGGATGAAAATTCTTTGAAAAAAATATTTTGTTGCAAAACAAAAGCATCTCCTGCTTGTCCACTATGGCCCCTAAATCCTTTTCAAAGTCACTGCTTTCCAGGGGACAGTCCCCATTCTGTAGGTGTGGCCTGACTCCTTTGTTCCTGGATTTATGGGTTTGCATATGGCTTTATTAAAACCTAATTATTCAGTAAGTATTTTGGAAGAACTAGACCATTAGAGAGAGAATCATGAACTGTTCACAGACAACGAATGGAGAGAAGCAGCAAGAGTAATCAAATACGTGATCAGTTATGACTTGTTTGCTTGGTCTTAATAGAGAACAAAAGGACCTGAGTCCCCTCCCTCTCAATAGTCCCGTGCTCACCCAACAGTGCTGAGACGCTGAGAGGCGGGAAGTTCAGAGTTCTCGCCAGATGTCCCAAAGATGTCCCAGGTCACCACCAGAGGGGATCGCTCTCAGAGCACTACTCCAGCCCCACCACTTTGTGAGGGCCTCCCACAACGAGAGTTTGGAGAGAAACTTGCCCCCCTACACACACACACACACACACAGCGCCTGGTGGTAGGAGGAGAGTAAGGGAAAGGACAAAGGTTGCAAGAGAAAGGAGGAAGGAATGGAGGAAAAGGGAAACCAAAAAGGAGAAACCCCAGTGTCCCCAGTGATTCTAAGGGACAAAGTCTTAGGTGGGGAATAAAATTCTGCCACCTCAATCTAGTGTTTTCCGTGCCTAGAATTCAGCCGGTACCAGGTGGATCAGACTGAACAGGTTCCAAACCTCTCGGAGGCTCTTACCTTCTAAACAGAGACGTCTGTTTTCTAGTAAAATCAGTAAAAGGAAAGGAGAAAACTCCGAAGAGGGTCCTCCTGGCGCTTACGTACGTGAACCTGAATTCTCTCTCAGTCCTCAAGGAGACCCTCGAGAAGGAGACTTGCTGAGGCAACGCCACAGGGGTCTCCAAGTTTGCCCCGTCCTGAACCCCTGTCCTGCTTGGCTGATGTCAGGGTCTCTCTATGAGGTCACCACCTCCCCATCACCTTTGACCAATGGGCTGAGGTCCTGCCAAAGGTCCTTGTGATGTCACTACCACACTCACCCCTCCCCTTCAGGGCTAATGTCCTGCCCTTGCCCAGCCATATTGGATGTTTGAGCTCCCCCCTGTGGATCACCCCACTCACTGCGTGTTCATTCTAGGAAGGGGTCAGCTACACAGTAAAATATCTGAGGCTGCTCCCCAGGCTACACTCAGTTTTTCATAAATTCAGGGCCGCCCAGAGGATTCAGGGGGCCTGGGGCGAAGCAATTTCAGGGACCCGTTCCATAAAAAAAAGTTGCAATACTCTAGTAACATGTATTTGTAAATGTAAAAAATAACCAGTGAAATACATTCAAAAATTAACAGAGGGTCCTGTGGCACCTTTGAGACTAACAGAAGTACTGGGAGCATAAGCTTTCGTGGGTAAGAACCTCACTTCTTCAGATGCAAGTAATGGAAATCTCCAGAGGCAGGTATATATCAGTGTGGAGATAACGAGGTTAGTTCAATCAGGGAGGGTGAGGTGCTCTGCTAGCAGTTGAGGTGTGAACACCAAGGGAGGAGAAACTGTTTCTGTAGTTGGATAGCCATTCACAGTCTTTGTTTAATCCTGATCTGATGGTATCAAATTTGCAAATGAACTGGAGCTCAGCAGTTTCTCTTTGGAGTCTGGTCCTGAAGTTTTTTTGCTGTAAGATGGCAACCTTTACATCTGCTATTGTGTGGCCAGGGAGGTTGAAGTGTTCTCCTACAGGTTTTTGTATATTGCCATTCCTGATATCTGACTTGTGTCCATTTATCCTCTTGCGTAGTGACTGTCCAGATTGGCCAATGTACATAGCAGAGGGGCATTGCTGGCATATGATGGCATATATAACATTGGTGGACGTGCAGGTGAATGAGCCGGTGATGTTGTAGCTGATCTGAGGACCAGGAACACCATTCCCCTCTCATGTTTACATGGACCTGCAGACCTTGCAGCTCACACATGCACTGGTGCTGGCGCTGTGATATGAGCTGGATGAACCACCCTGCTGGTCCATATACCCAGCATTCTCTCCCTGAGCAATCAGTCCTGATCCCTGCTCCTCCTCTTTTCATCCAGGAACCCCTGGAGCAGTCTTTCTGTATGGACCGTGTCCCTTTCCTCCTTGGCTCTTTTGAAAGCAAGGTGCTTTTTGCTCCTCCTTGCCCCCATCTCCAAAAGTTCCTGCATGGTCCTCCTCCTTCTGGCCCACTGCTGGCCACTTGTAGCACCCGCAGTTCCAGGCAGCAGGCTTGGCCCAGCAGGTGTGGAAGTGTCTTCCAATGGAATGAAACAGAGGCTATATTCATTGTATTGCCATGGGGGGTGGGAGGGAGAAAGAATCCCCCACTTTGCTTTCTATCTGTCCACAAGGACATGATTTGCAACATTGTGGAATGCTTCTATATCACTCTTTCATAAATTCCCATGTACACTCCATCTCATTTCTGGCCCTGGAAGATTCACACATGCACAAGCCCAAATGATGCAGGTGTGTGAGTAACACTGATTTTATATAAGAACGGCCATACTCGGTCAGACCAAAGGTCCTTCTAGCCCAGTATTGTCTTCTGACAGTGGCCAGTGCCAGGTGCCCCAGAGGGAATGAACAGAACAGGGAATCATCAAGTGATCCAGCCCCTGTCACCCATTCCCAGTTTCTGGCAAACAGGGGCTAGGGACACCCTCCCTGCCCATCCTGGCTAATAGCCATTGATGGACCTATCCTCCATGAATTTATCTAGTTCTTTTTTGAACCCTGTTATAGTCTTGGCTTTCACAACATCCTCTGGCAAAGAGTTCCACAGGTTGACTGTGCGTCAATCTGTTGATTTTACTTTAAATCAATACAAAAAAATGAAGAAGCTGGATTTGGCTGATGCAGGGTAGGCTGAAGTCGTGTTTGGGGATATTTACCAATACTGGCTCTGACTTTGTTTGTGGCGGGGAAGCCTTTAATATTTTAGAAATATTGGAAAACTAGTAATTTTCTAGGCAAGTGGTGGGATCCCATCAAAGTATGCAGAGGAGCTATTCAGGGAAATGGTGTGTGAACAGCACATCAGTGAGTGCAAAGGTTTATTAAGCTACCAGGGACACGGGGAGGGTGGTCTACAAAAGTTCTCTCTATCCAGAAATCTGAAAATGTCATCTAGAATTCATGTTTCATGAAAAGCTTCCAAACATCCGCTTCCAGGAGCGGAAGGAAACCAGGAGGAAAATTAACAAACTTTTGGATTAGAATGTAGCCTTCTGCTTGCAGCAAGGTGGATTCTTCCCAACCCTCTTCCCGAGCCCGACAACAGAAAAGCCAGGACAACACAGGGCAAAAGAATGCCTGGTGCAGGAAGCAGCATCTCAAGTCACCTTCCAAGGAGTTAAGGAGAAACCAGGATAAAAAAGGATTCAAAATTCACATTATCACTGCTAGGTGGGGTAATAATTTGCTACCCAAAACATGCATCTGCAACATTAGATCAACATACCCAGTATAACAAAAAGCTCCACTTGCAAAAATAGGCCCTCAGGCCTGCTAGGTTGGTTAGCCATTAACAGTGTGGAAAGCTGTAACTTCAAGGTTTTTTCCCCTCTATTTGGACTTGTGATGGGCAAACCTCACACTGGGCAAGAAGGGGTTAAGGAGCTCCCCTGGCCTCAGCCAGCCCCACCCCAACACACCTGCAGAGGATGTACAGACTAGGGGAGGGATAGCTCAGTGGTTTGAGCATTGGCCTGCTAAACCCAGGGTTGTGAGTTCAATCCTTGAGGGGGCCACTTAGGGATCTGGGGCAAAATCAGTACTTGGTCCTGCTAGTGAAGGCAGGGGACTGGACTTGATGACCTTTCAAGGTCCCTTCCAGTTCTAGGAGATGGGATATCTCAATTGATTATTAAAAGGGAGCAGAACAGCTCACTTGTGGGCAGACCACGTAAGAGTAAGGACCTCTACCTCGCAGCCATCTCCTTGGGAACTCATCCCAGTTCCTGTGCCAGACCCTGGAGTGACTGGCACGAGGCTAGGGAGTGGTGCCATGATATGGAGCAGTCCCATGAGTGGGATCTGCTCAGAGAGCCGGAGTGGTGCCGATATGAACAATGCTGAGATCGGGACCTACTGTGTGAAGGCAATCTGTGCTGTGAGCAGGAGTGCTGGTGGGATCTGGATCGGTGCCGCGAGTGCGAGCGGAGCTGGGACTCTGAGTGGTACCTCCTCTCCACAGGCTGAGTTGAAGGGCGGATCATCGCTGGCTTTCCCCTGGACGGCACCACTCGTGGTGGTATCAGAGGCATAATGCAAAGGGCTGGAGACCTCGGTGCTGTCATCGCATTGAGGTCCCTGGCAGCCTCAAAGGTGTCTGGGGTGGAAGGCGGTTCTACCTCCTCCACCACCGGACCTGGGGAGTCCAAGTGCACCGGACTTGATGGTCCCCCTCGTGGGGCCAAAGTCAACAGCACAGGCTGCAAAAGTTTTGGTGCCGGGGGCTCCTCCCTGGGACGCACCCCATTGGCCGGCTCCGATGGGGTGAGCCCTGAAGTGGGGGAATCACTCCTCCCTTGCTTCCGGTGCCGCTTCTGCACCAGTGAATGGGATCGGTGCCGGGGAGTGATGGTGCCGTGGGTCTCTACCAGAGTCCTTTCATAGTGCGGCCAGGGCACTGCGCTCCAAGGATGGGACCAGCCCTGACACTGAACATTGTCCCAATCTAGAGAGACAATAACAAGTTGTGACCTGCAGGATACA
Organism: Trachemys scripta elegans; assembly: GCF_013100865.1. Lineage (NCBI taxonomy): Eukaryota > Metazoa > Chordata > Testudines > Emydidae > Trachemys > Trachemys scripta. The sequence goes on along the minus strand of NC_048312.1, from coordinate 30,075,760 downwards.
AGCATCATCCTGGGTGCAACACTCCCCTTCCAAAGCTCTGCAATCAATGACTCAGATATTCCATCCTGCGCACAATTTCTCAGCCCCGTGGGGATGGGGAGGGGCCCATTTGCACAGCACGTGTACCTGCCCATTGATCCTGACCTGCCTCCTTCCCCCACAGCACATCAACTTCTGGATTGTGTCCACGGTGACCCAGGAGAGAGCCATGGCCATTAGAAGCATCACCCTCCCTGAGATTGATGTAAGTGACCTCTGACTCCAGGCTTAGGTGGGCTGGCTCCGGCGGGCTGGAGGATCTGCTGCTGCAGGGGCTGTGGGTTAGGAGCGTTCTTCTTGGGGAGGCAGAGTCAGAGCAGGGAATGAGTCAAGTTCTTCTTTTCCTGGTTGGTGGTAACCCTGGGCCTTTAAGGGGACTATGCTCCAGCCAGGTTCGTGCCTGGCCTTGGGTCCCTTCTTGGCATCCTGGAGCAGCTCCAGGCTCCCTTGGCCACAGGAAAATGAAGGATCTCACTCTAGCTTTTCTCCCCCAGCATCTCCTGCAGAGAGCTGAGGGGGAGGAGACTCCTGGCCCAGGCGGGACTGGGAGCGGACAGGAAAATGCTGATGGAGTCCCCTCTCCTCTCTCGTCCATTAGAACTCAGCACAGTTCCCTAGGATGGGTCACCATGGTCACCACATGGCACAGTTGGGTCTGTCCATCAGTGACCCAGACAAAGACATAAGCCAGCAGGCCAGGGAGGGGATTTACCAACTGTACCAGTTGCTGCTGCTCCAGAGGGGTAAGGAACCCAGCTTGGAAATGGGACCCAATAGGAGATTGAGACAGATGGCAGCTGGGTAATGGGACTCCAGCCAATTTCTCTGACTGACCCCAACTGGAGGATGAGTCTCTCTCTTTCTCTGTTCCTCTCCACCTCCTGCAATTCTATTGGGTCAGGACTCTGCCCACTGTGCAGCCAGCAATGGGGTTGGAAGGACACAGACACTGCTACCAGAATGACAAATGTGTGTCGCTCTCTCCCAGGGCTGACCATCCATGAGGCGGAAGATCTGTGGTGCTGGGACTGGCATCAGGACAGCAGGCTCCTGGGCTACAGGAACGCAGCCAGGGTGGGGGAGGTAAGGACACTCTGCTGGGACGTGACAAGGCTCAGGGACTGGGGCTGGCTAGGTTCCCTGCAGGGGCTGCCTCCTGGAGACAGGAGAAGAGCCCACTCCTTATTTCCAGCTCAGCGTTCCTCATCCAGCCCACAATGGGAGAGGCTGGTCCTAAAGGTCCCACGGTGGAACCTCGCTAGTTGCCGTGATTTGCGTGTCTGACATGGATCCATTGCTACATGCCATAAGGAGAATCCAGAGCAAGATACAGCTTGCTTTCCATGTCTTACTTTAAGTCACTCACCCATCTCCCATTACCGCTAAAATCCTTCTGATGTTTTCTCCCTTCCTCTTTACTATGGTTAGTCACAAGCCCATCTATACTTGCATTGGCCCCATTGCCCAACATAACTACACACGTCTACAACCACCAAGTCAGGGAACCCCGTTACAACACGCTATGGCTGTCCCTGATCTCTTTATCACTGTTACATGTTATGCAGCAAATGGGCAAAGGCTTGGACAATCTGGGGTTTTTAGATGAGGACAGAGTTTGGTCTGGTCTACACTATTGTTTTGAACCCTGCTGTACCCGGGTCTTCTGGCCTGGTTAGAGTTGTAGCAAAGATAGAGCCTTAAGACACTAAGGCCTAGATCCTCAAAGGAATATAGGAGCCTACTTAGGAGCCAACAAAATCCCATTGATTTCAAGGGGAGCTAAGGGCCTAAATAGCTTTGGGAATCTAGGTCTAAAGTCTTAGTGGGACCAGCCCAACCACCAGTTCTTATCTTCAGTTGCTCACTGCTCTGTGGAGTTTTTCTCAAATCCCTTGAGCACACGCCAGCATCTTTCATCCTTTTTGCTATTCCACATACAGATGCTACTTTGGGGATGACTTTCCGCGCATTTTAAGTTTGTTGGGTGAAAAGCACTGTCCATACCAAGAGCATAACTAATTTAAAGCTTTAATAAGAACATTTTAGGACAATATATTAGCATCTTTAATCAAGCACAGAGCATAAGTAAAGTAGATGGAGCAGGATAGTATAATGACCAGGGACGGTGTCCTGGGGCACAGGCAGGCTGCTTCTGTCATCAGCAGATCCATCCTGGTTCCAATCTGGTGTGAGACCACTGTTGCTCCACCCCCCTTTGTTAAACATACATCCTTTATACTGGGTCTCGGAACATCCCATAACAGGTAAAACTAGAAACATTCCATTAGAAATATATTTTCTAATACATTTTACTTACTCTGCTAACACCAAAATCGATACCTCTGTCTTCATTATTTCTTACAACAGCTGCCTGATTGTTACTTATCTGCTTCTTCTGACCTTGGAGTTGTTGATTAGTTTTGTCCAGTCTTTATCCACCCTAGAAAGCTCTATATCTGGAGAGCAAATCATATGTTTGTCTGTTTGCTTCACCCTGGTATCTACACAGACCAAGAATCCACTGTAGATAAGACACAACCTCTGAAAGCTGTCAAGACACATACAGAAAGCAGAAAAGTTTTCTTTTACATTTTCTTATAACAATATATATCTGCGTATCTAACTTTACCTAATACACATTTATTGAACAGTTCATTCTACATTTCTTTACAAGCTCCCTTTGCAGATATAAATGGGTACAGAAGGCAGGGGAGAATCAGGCCCTTTGTCTTTGAAGAGTAGAGGTACGCTGCAGGCAAAGGGCCAGTAGATCAGCCTGTTACCCCTGGGGCCCCACTGGATCACGCAAATTCCTCTACCTCCAGGCTAGCTACAGGGCAGCGTGTGGTGACCTCAAGCTACTGGCTCATCAGAGCGCGTTGCAGTGTCACTGCTCTAGGCTGGAGGTGCCAGAGCAAGCCCTAGCAAAGAGTGCTAGACCAAGGAATGCTGTACAGAGAGCACTGAGACCAAACTGGCTTGGTTTGGGGTTCCTAGGGAGCAGAGGTGGTGGGCTGGAGACGAGGTCAAGAGTTGGTGTTTAGGAGCGTCAATGAATAAACATTAAAACTCTCAATGATTATGCAGAGCTGAGAGCTTTGATCTTCCTCTCTCTTGCAGCACCAGCAGATGCACATTAATGACATTATGTTAAAGCCAGTCCCTGCAGGAAAACACACAGCACGGCCCTGCTCGCTGCCATTCATCTCTCAGCCCCTGCGTTCGCCTGCTAGTTTTGTTTACAACAAACAGACACAGCTTTTCAGTTATTAACCAGCAGCAACAAACCCTTTCCTGCACAGGCTGGCATCCGCAGAAGCAAGGCCAGGAAAATTCTCTCCATTACGCTGTTTTGCCTACACAATGCCCCCTTATTAGGAACCCCTTTGTAGCACAGCACATTGGTTTTACAGTAGATTCCCTATCTAGATAGCAGTTTAGGCTAGTACTTTTCAAAGGAGCCTATGGGCATTCGGCACCCACCTCCCATTGAAATTCAGAGGGAGCTGGGACCTGACTCCTATGATTCTATGAAAACCAAAGCCTTAGTCCTTCTGGGACTGAACAGAGATATTAATGTTTCTAAGGGTATGAACATAAGAACGGCCAGCTGGGGTCAGATCAAAGGTCCATCTAGCCCAGTATCCTGTCTTCTGACAGTGGCCAATGCCAGATGCCCCAGAGGGAATGAACAGAACAGGGAATCATCAACTGATCCATCCTCTGTCGCCCATTCCCAGATTCTGGCAAACAGAGGCTAGGGACACCATCACTGCCCAGCCTGGCTAATAGCCATTGATGGACCTATCCTCCATTAACTTATCTAGTTCTTTTTTGAACCCGGTTATAGTCTTGGTCTTCACAACATCCTTTGGCAAAGAGTTCCACAGGTTTACTGTGTGTCATGTGAAGAAATACTTCCGTTTGTTTTCAACCTGCTGCCTATTAATTTAATTGGGTGACCCCTAGTTCTTGTGTTATGAGTAAATAACACTTCCTTATTTACTTTCTCCACACCAGTCATGATTTTCTAGATCTTTATCATAACACCCCTTAGTCATCTCTTTTCCAAGCTGAAAAGTCCCGTCTCATTAATCTCTCCACAGATGGAAGCCGTTCCATATCCCTAATTATTTTTGTTGCCCTTTTCTGAACCTTTTCCCAATTCTAAGATATCTTTTTTGAGATGGGGCAACCATATCTGCATGCAGTATTCAAGATCTTTCTTGAGTGGTAATGGCTAATTTAGACCCCATCATTTTATATGTACAGTTGGGATTATGTTTTCCATTGTGCATTACTTTGCATTTATCAACACTGAATTTCATCTGCCATTTTGTGGCCCAGTCACCCAGTTTTGTGAGATCCTTTTGTAACTCTTCGCAGTCTGCTTTGGACTTCACTATGCCTACACTACAGTGGCATGGCTATGGTACTGCAGCTGTGGTACCATAGCATAGACCAGGGGTTCTCAAACTTCATTGCACCGCGACCCCCTTCTGACAACAAAAATTACTACACGACCCCAGGATGGGGGACCGAAGCCTAAGCCCACACAAGCGCTGCTGTCCCAGGCGAGGGGACTAAAGCCAAAGGGCTTCAGCCCCAGGCATGGGGCCGCTAACCTGACCCCCACCGCCCAGGGCTGAAGCCCTTGGGTTTGGCTTTGGCCCTGGCGGTGGGGCTCGGGCTTCAGCTTTGGACCCAGGAAGTCTAAGCCAGCCCTGGCGACCCCATTAAAATGGGGTCCCGCCCCACAGTATGAAAAGGCATCACCTCTGGATCCTGGTCCCAGGCCTGCTCTGGAGAAAAATGTTGGGCATTTGCTGTTCTGACTCATGGCAAATAAAACTATTGTGGGGAAACCTCATTGTTGAAATATGCTCCAGATCACTCATGGTCATGGGAGAACTTCCTGTTTAATATGTCTGCCAGATGTTCTGAGATCCCGGTAGGTAGGCTGGCAGCTGATATGGTGATCTATTGGATGCACCTTTTCTACAGTTTCATAGCTGTGGTACATAGGGAATGACCTCGCCCCTCCTTGTTTGTTTATGTGAAATATGGAGGCCACATTGTCAGTCATATTGCGGAGATTTGTGGACTGTTCACCGTAGTATTGATCAGGCTCACTAGGGCAATGAACCTGTGTCGTGGTAATGAGGCTTTCAACTTCCAGTGAATTTAGGTGGGCCCCCAATGAATTCCAGTTCTTGAACTGGTTTTAACATTGATATTTGAAGGTTTATTTGTAGACCAAGGTTTTTGAAGAGTGACATCTTTTGTGCGGCTTCGACAGCTTCTTCTAGAATGGGTGCCTTGAGTAGTCAATTGCCTAAATATGGGCATATCATGATCCCTTGCTTGCATAGGTGGGCCACCACCACTGCTAGAACTTTGAAAAACACTTGGGGAGCCATGGAGAGGCCAAAGGGCAGTACCATGTATTGATAGTGATCCTGCCCCAAGTTGAATCGGAGAAATTGCCTGTGTGCTGGGTGTATGGCGACATGAAAATGTGTCTTGCACATCAAAGGCTACAAACCAATTCCCTGGTTCTAGTGCTGGAATTATTGTTGCTAAAATAACCAGCCTGAATTGTGTCTTGACAAATTTGTTTAGCTTCCTGAGATCCAGGATGCGTCTCCATTCCCCTAACTTTGTCTGGGTTAAAAAATAATAGGAATAGAGACCCTTCCCTCTGGGTTGTACCGGCACTGATTCTACCGCACCCAGTTGTAGAAGGTGGTCTACTTCCTGTCTCAGGACATGCTCATGAGAGGGGTCCCAGAAGAGGGACGGGGAGAGGGGGTGGGTAGGGGAGATGGAGATGGAGATGAACTGGATGGAGTAGCTAGTCTTGATGACTTCCAGTACCTATTTGTCGGAAGTGATGGTTCACCATGTTGGGTAGAATGGTATTAGGTGGTCTGTAAATCAATGGTTGATGGATAATGGTTTTAGCAACGGTAATTGGGGGAGGTCTGTCAAGCCCCCCCCCCGACCAACCCATCTAATTTGATGTTTTGATGTCGGTTGCTGTGACGCAGTGGGTTGAGAATTTGATCTACGTTCAGATGGTCTTTGTCTGCATGTCTGAGTATCATACGGTCTCTGGTTCTGCGTGTAGGACGCCTGTCTTGAACGTTGCGTGTAATATCTGCCTTGTTTCTGTTTTATTGCAGATGTATAGATGCCTAAAGATCGGAGAGCGGCTCGCGAATTCTTTAATGTATGAAGGGATTCGCTAGTCTTACCCACGAACCATTTTGGACCTTTGAATGGAAAGCTCTTTACTGTGGATTGCACCTCACCTGGAAACCCCTACAGGTGGATTCAAGAGACTCCATGTATTCCAATGGCAGTTGCATAGACCTCACCACCACATCTGCAGAGTCTAAACATGCCTGAAGGGCTGTTCGAGCCAAGAGGTGTCCTTCAGAGATGAGTGATTTATTTGGATAATTTTGAATAATTTGTGTGGTCATATTTCACCATCAGAGCTTCATAATTGGCGATTCTAAACTATAATGTCATAGATAAATAGACCTTGCAACCAAGTAGATCCAATCTCTTCCATTCCTTATCATAAGGGGTGGCCCTGAAGTAATGTTGCCTACCTGTTCATTAACTGTGTCTACCACCAGAGAATTTGGCTGGGGATGTGAATAAAAATTCACATTCTTTCAAACAGACCTATTTCTTATCTGCTTTTTTACGTGCATGTGGGATTGTGGTGGGGGTCTGCCAGATGGTTGTGGCAGGCTCCATGATTGCATCATTTATAGGAAGAGTGATCTTGGAGGTTGTTGATGTTCGGAGTATGTTCAACAGCTTGTGTTGTGATTCAGCAACTTCCTCGAGGGGTATTTGGAGTGTGTCAGCTACTCTTTTAAACAGTTCTTAGAACTGTTTGCAATAATTTCTGGTAGTAGGCAGCAGAGGCATGATGGTCTTATTGGGTGAGAAAGATGTTCATTGCAGGAGTACCCTCCTGATCTAAAGCTTCCTCAAAAGTCTGTTCATGGGAGATGTCAGATCCTACCACCATCAGCAGTGGTGAGTGCCTACACATTTCCCTGGGAACACTTGTGGGTTCGGGGTAGTACTGCCTATATAATGTCCATGGGTTCCAGTACAGCCACTGTAGTGGGAAAGACACGGGTGAAAGTACTCATGGGTCCTTACCACCCCCTTGATATCAGGTCTGGGATGGTGTCTAGCAGGGGTAATCTATTTTTTGTCAAGGTCTAAATTTCTTGGTCAAAATATAGTCAAGTTCCAGACCCCAGAGAAAATACAAAAACAACAACAAAAAGATTGTGGACATTTTAAAAGCATCTGGCAGTACAGATTTGGCCCACGGTCCACCTATTGACTAACACTGGTGTCTAGGATGCTCCCATAGTTCAGACCTGATACTGCCTTGCATAGGTGAGGAGTGTTGGGATGAAAAAAAACTTCCCCTTCCTTGTCCTCCTCGCTGGAGAAAGGAGGGGCAGATCTAGTTGGTAGCAAGAGTATCAGTACCGAGGAGAGAGGACTCCGGTGCCAGGGTCATTATTACGTCCTTATGTGTGAGGAACTGCAGTTGTTGCGGTGCCAAGAACTGTTGTAGTGTCAGAATTGGAGCCAATGTCAACTGCACGAAGGAAGACAGAGTAGGCTTCAGTGCCATTGCATGTGTTATGCCCCAGAGAGCCAGAAGGTGGCGCTAGTGCCTGAGATGTTGCAGTGGCACTCGGTAGTATTTCATTGGAGCAGCCAGTGCCATTGTGGAAAGGGCAGCCTAGAGCCTGCCTGCTTATGGTCTTTGGCCTTAACGGTACTGGCGATACCAGAAGTCTCTGCCAACGCGTAGGTACTTAGCGGTAGCACAGTCAGTACCAATGCTGTAGATTGAATTGGGGAATGGCTACTTTTTCAACCTGTTCTTTGTAGGAGTGGTAGCGTTCCTCTTTGCATGTCTTTTAGGAGACAGGTCCCTCCTGTGCAGAGTTAAAGAGGGAGGTCCGTCAGAAGCCACAGTCAACTATCAGTTGCCAGGAGAAGTTTGCAATCCCAGGTCTGAGGCTGGGAGGAAAGACTTCTCCATGAGAATGAGTTTTAGTTTAAGACCTTGTTTTTCTTTAAGGGTTTAAGGTTATGGCAATGAGTGCACTGTTGGGGTACATGCATTGCCCCCAGGCACCGGACACATTAGGAATGTCCATCCAAAATTGGAATTGCCTCGCAACAGGAGAGGCAACATTTTAAGCCAGGCGATCCAGGCATTCTGAAGGAAACTATCCCCTAGAGGGATGAAATTGTAATGGGGCTGGGAGTCGGCTGCACAATGCCACCACAGGTGAGAGACGGCGACAGCGCATGTGCGGCCCAGCTAGGAACTGCTGTTGAAATTCTCCGACTAGAGGCTCCAAAAGTGGAGCACCCCCAGGGACATCATTCGAAGAAGCGGAGTTAAACTGTTGCCAGAAACTTAAAGACGTTTTCAAGCATTAAAGTGTCTGATTTCACCTGGTTTGGAGCAGTGAAACACTTGGGCACGTCTACAGGAGCATCTCCTGCACAGCCAGCTGGGATGTAACCCTACAGCGCTCCGGCATGCTGTGCACTGTCCCCGTCAATCCTGCTGCTTCACACTGACAGCTCTCCAGTGCACACTGACATGCTGCAGTTTGAACATTAATGCGCAGCAGCCAGGACCGGCTCCAGCATTTCTGCCGCCCCAAGCAAAAAGCCACGATCACAACCACGACCGGCGGCGGCAATTGGGGAAAAAAAAAAAGCCACGATCCTAGAGGGAGTGAGTGACCTGCCGCGCCTCTCCTTTGTTAAGCTGGTGCCTGGAGCCGGCCCTGGCAGCAGCAGGGTGCAGTTAGGGCATGGCACACTGGAGCAGTATAGATTCACAACCCATGTTGCTGTGCAGTAAGTGCTCATGGAGATGCTGTAGAAGTTCTTTATCCGAGTGAAGTTTTGAATGCCCCAGAACCAGCACGTTCCCCTCCTTGAAGAAAACTGCTCACCTTCTTTTGCCCCTCAAGCAGGAAGATTACATGGGCACACTGCAGCACTTTTGCAACCATATGCATTAGCTCACTTGGTGATGGTATAACAAGACCATCACCATTATAAGGTTTATGTAGCGATCAATACACACACATACACAGAAATGCAGTCACCTCTTCCCTGAGGGAAATGAAGAGCTACCACTAACAGTCTGAAATAAGGAAATATCTCATCTGACACGACAACTGGTAAATCCGGATTTTAATTAAGTCACCTCAACTAAAACTCCCCCTCTGCAAACTGAGATGGGATTTTTAATCACCATAAATAGCTCCGTTCTAGCTCTAATAGAAATGGCTCTGTCCAGCAGCAAAGCACCCAACTATCCCCAGGCTGGACTCTGGAAGAGTTAGAAGGAAGTGTCACTTACACAAACTTGTCAGAGCACCTGTATTCTCCCTTAGATGCTTGCCTGGCACATAGGAACACATACAGGGCCTGGCACTAATCAGGTGCTTGTGCTATGTGACATGCTCTTTGATTTCTCCACCAGCAATGACTCCTACTGTCTGATAGGCATCCTGTCTTGGTTTGATATACATGTCCTATCTCTGTGAAATCAGAAATAATTAAGCATGGAGAGCACTGGATTTCACAACAGAAATGACATTCTGGGAATAAGTAGTGTGTACACTGAAGAATCCTTAAGAGTGTAAGTTGGTCATTTTGCTTCTAGCCTATTTTGGGAAGTTTGAGTCTGCATGTTTTGTTTTATTGATGTCACAGTCACATGGTACGGAAGACCAGGCTCAAACCCTTGAGATAATTCAATTGGTTGTGTTATAAATTAGTTACAATGGAGACTGAATAGTGTTTCCTGTTCAGAGCCTGTATTCACAGGGCACCTGGTGTTTCAGTGTGATAACCTTGCTTGAACTTTCAAACCACACTGTCTGTATTACTTTCAGAGGAAGATTCATTACTCAAGATGATTTCATTTACCCTTCAAGTTCCTACAGTCCTACATTTCTACTGACTGGGCTGCCTTGTCCTAAATGTTTTCACCGGAGCACTGGCTCCTTAGCTGCACTCAGATACCAAGATGGTGGGCCTGGTATACATGAAATAAAAACACGACCAGAGAGAACTGAAATGTTCATGTGCTATTTACAAAAAGTCTAGTCATGATATACCCAGCAATACATCTTTATTTACAGCCAGGATGCAATTCTGAAGTCCAATGTCTCATTTGAAATGGTGTGTTCAATTCCATCCTCTGAATGCAATAAGCTACACTTTCCAGTTTAAGGTTAAGGTGCCTGCTCTGCCTTGCCAAATACACTTCAGGATTGATTCAATCTTTTCATGGTAGATTTCAATCCCTGCTCCCTCCGTACAACGCAACATTCAATAGCAAAGGATTACAAGCCATATAATACATACATCTCATGAGTGAAACTCACTGCCTCTTCTGCAGAGCCCACAGAGCTGGAGTTTGCGATGCCAACTCCAGGTGGAGATGTTCAGAGTGCTGTCGAATAGAGGCTGAGAAGTATTAAGTTTATAAACATTTGGAATTTTATTTTAAAAAAAAACATCACAACCATTAACATTGTTACAGTTAGTTCTCCTCCTCCTGGTTTTGCAAACAATGATACTGAGCATGCTCACAACAATGGTTTCTCATTGGTTTAGTTTTAGTTAAACAACCATTTTGTTTAAAAGGAAAAAAATAACTCAGCACACTACCATTTAACTTGGTTTTAATGTTTCTCCACAAATGGTGAAAAATACTAAAGTACAGACAAGGAATAATCATAATGTTGTGGCCAACATTATAAATATGGAATTATAAATTTAAAACATTTTCTGGTTTAAAAAATAAATCTGGTAGTAAATGCAGCTCTGCAGGTTTCTGACTCTAGTAGGGCCGGTCTCTCCGCTCCTGACGATGTTCACCCCTACAAAAAGAAAAGCTTGTTTAGTTATAGCTCATAGGACACACCCACAATCTTGCTGTTCCATTAGACGGAAGAGGAAAATGATAAAAGGTTTAGAAAATCTGACTTACAAGGAAAAGTTAAAAAAACTGGGCATGTTTAGTCTTTGGAAAAAAAGGCTAAGGGGACAGTCTTCAAGTGTTAAGGGCTGTTATAAAGAGGACTGATCAACTGTTCTCCAAGTACAAGAAGATAGGACAAGAAGTAATGGGCTTCATCTGCAGCACAGGAAGATTTAGATTACATATTAGGAAAGCCTTTCTAACTCAAGCACTAGAATAGGATTCCAAAGGAGGCTGTGCAATCCCCACCATTGGATTAGACAAACATCTGTTGGGGATGGTGTAGGGTTTACTTGGTCCTGCCTCAGTGCAGGAGGTTGGACTAGATGAGCTCGAGGTCCCTTCCAGCCCGACACTTCTAGGATTCTCTGCACACTCCTAGCACAAGAGGAGGCTATCACAATTTTCATTATTCAGTGTCCTCATCAAGTTTCTGATCAAGAGTTACTGGTTTTCTAAGCTTTATTTCTCTACTTATCTTTGATCACATCAGATCTTGTTTCATTCCCCACCTCCACCCCAAAACCTATTTGAAGTTATAAAATCATCCTAGCCCAGTGGTCCCCAAACTTTTTACCTCTCCTTCTTCCTCCCCCCGAAGCTGGGGCTGGGAGGAAGGCTGCAGCTCCAGGAAGGGGGATGTGGACAGGGGTAAGGTGGTTGAGGGTGGGGGCCACAGCTGGGGGCAGAGTCAAGGCCAGCAGCCATGGGCCCTAGGGGTAGGACTGGCAGCCGGGGCCCCGATCACAGGGCCGGGAGCCAGAACCAGAAGCGGAGCTGGGTGGTGCTCCCTCCTGGCCCCCCATGGGGTCTGGCCTGGGCCCCAGCAGCCCCCCCCCCCCAAATATTCCTCCTCACCCCCTAGGGAGTGCACCCCACAGTTCAGGGACCCCTATCCTAGCCTATTGCCAGGTTTTTTAGTTTGCTCTCCTACATACTTGTCCATTTTTCCTGGTCCTCCACGCCTGCCGCCTCTGCCTCCCATTTGCTCCATGAGAGGTCCAGGTGGGCCCCCAGGTCCTCCTCGTCTTCCTCCTCCAAATCCACCTCGATCCATACCCCGGCCTCCTCTGAATCCACCTCTATCGCCACCACGCCCACCTCTGAACATTCCACCAGGGCCACCACGATCCATGAGGCCTCCTCTTCCTCCTCTCATGCCACCAGGGCCACCTCTGCCACGATCTCCACCTGGTAAAGAAAAACGTCACCATGTACATTTGAAACCAGGGCTCTATTAGGTGAAAACATGCCTGCTCTAAACAGACTTCCAGGACTGAAAACTTAGTCCTTTCACATTAAATCATCTCTAACTTTCCTCCAGACCCGATGCAAGAGGAAGCAGTAAAAGATGTGTCTATGCAGCTTTGAGGCAGAGGGTGGCTAAAGGCCTGGCAGTGGAACATGAAGAGGGCAGCCAACCCAATCACAGGGCAGGAAACCCACTTTTCACTCTACCCAAAATTGCTTGCCCTTGTCAAAAACATGAATGCTGGCAACACTGCACAATCTGGAGGAACAAAGCATAGATGCCCAGGAAGCAACTCCAGCCCAGAAAGTGGCCTGATGACAGCCACTGGTGGCTAATGCCACTGCATGAACTGCATGTTTCCAGAAGTGCCACTGAAAATTTTGTGCTACCCTGAAATCCACTGGAGAAGCCTGAGAGGCAGATAGCTGATTTAAGGCCATTTTGGCTGGGAGCCACATAAAATGACAGTGTGATAGGGCAGGTCTACAGTAGAAACGCTACATTGGTGCAGTTGCGCCACTATAGCACGTCTGGTGAAGTCGCTCTATGCCAAAGGGAGAGTGCTCTTTCTTCGGCATTACTCCACCTCCGCGAGAGGCGGAAGCTATGTTGGCGGGCGAGCGTCTCCCGTCAACACAATGCCGCTGTGGACAACGCTTAGGTCACTGTAACTTGCGTCAAGTCTTTTTCACACCCCTCAGCAACGCAAGTTAGGTCAACTAAAGTGGTAGTGTAGACCTGCCTGTAAGAAACTGGATTGCTGCAGATAGATGCAAGGAAAGAGTCACAGTAATAGCGGGTAAGTGAGGCCAAGTCATCTCAGGCAGAGTAGAACCATAAACTGCTGCCTCTACAGCTCCAAGAGTGTATTTACCCAGTAATTAATACTGTGATAATACTAGCGATCAGTCCCTGAGAACACTGTATAAGCAATGTCAATCACATATGCAAAGGAGGTGGTTCATCTTAAGTACTCATCTCCCATGCTCTGGGAATAGCCTTGAGCTCCTCTCTAAAAGCTGGTTCACATACATACCTGGAGGTGGGAAAGGCGGTGGAAGAAAGCCTTCTGGTTTAGGAGCCTTGCATTGATTACACTCTGTTCTCCAGGCAAAGTTCTGGTTTCCACATCCCCTAGACAGAACCATCAGTTAGTGAAGACTTAAAAATAACTTTTTTTTTTTTTATATAATCAGGCAGAGTAAATCTGAAAGAGACAAGATTAAAAAATCTACCTTAACTTTTAATGGTTATGTAATTGATCTAGGAGAGGAGGCTGGTCCTGGTACAGAATGGGAGACAAATGTAAGGATTTTATTCTCAACTTTCATACTGAGTCTGTAAGTGAGCAAGCCCATATTTCTCCATCTTCAGGGTTTGTGATGACTAACTAGTTAATATCTGCATCACACTTCTGGACAACACACCCTTTTTATCTCCTGGTCTGCCTTACCAGTACAAAAGAATGGCAATGTATCATTATACCAAATGATGTGGCTGCTCCAAGTATACTCCTGTTTGGGGCAGGGATTTTTGTTGTTGTGCTAGGTTCTGTACAAACAACAACAGCACTACTGCAATACATATAAATAATACCGCTATCGCTAATATGGCAGAGGTGTTAATTGACAAGGACTGTATGTAATCACTAATGCATCTGTGCTTAGTCCAAGTTCTCAATTACAGTAAATTCAACAGCTTATTTTTCAAAATTTGAACTGTACTTTACCACCAGAAGTTCTGGCCCCAAATGAGCCATTTCCTAACATGATGGGGGCGGTGACATTCTGCAGGAGATGGAAGCTGAGTGGGCTGCAGTGCCAGGTATCGTGCAAGGAAGAAGGTATCTGGGTTTACACGCAGGACTACAGGGCACAAAGATGTTAACAGATCAGCATAGTTGGTAACGCAAACACTTACGGGTTGGGGCACTGCCAGTCTCCAGCTCGGTGCTGGACATTCCCTCCAGAAGGGTTTCCTCTAGAACCCCGCGGTCCTCTTGGGGGGAAGCCTCCCCTGTCTCCACCTCTGCCTCCCATACGGCCCATTGGACCACCAGAACCGCCAGGACCCCCTGGGCCTGAAAGGAAGAAGTCAGTTAATTCCGACGCAGACACTGGTCACCTCCACAACTTAGGATGTTGCTTGGCAATGTTTCCTCTAATTTTTTACATCCATGTGCGGAATGAGTTTTGTTATGTGCAGCACCAATATCAAGGTAATGTGTGGATGTGCGCCGCCGCCCACCAGTACAAACAAAAAGCCTAGATATAACTTTTAAAAAAAATATAAGTATGGAAGAAGAAAGAATATTAAAACAAGGCATAATTAACAAGGTGCACTGCTTAAGATATTTATTTAGTATGAAATCAGATAAAAAGAAAATTAAAAAAATAAGAAAATTAACACGAATGGCTGTATTATTACACAGGACAGAGACAAGACAGACTCTCTATGTGACTGATTGTGTTCTCACAATGTGGGGCACCACTGCTGTGGACTCACTCAGCTTTAGTTATAGCCCATGCTATCTTAGGACAGGAGCCAATTAAGTATCCCTTGGAGTGGAGTACATGCATTTTGTCATCCTTTCTAACAACTCAAGCTAGTAAACACACCAAAATGTGGCATATTGAAAACAGCGATATAGATAAAACAAAGACAGAGCCATTAAGTGAAAGCATAAAAAAATATGCCAGAGGCCCAATTTAATAACCTACTCCCATAGACAACTAAATCTTCAGGGAAAGCTGGTCTCAAAAAATAAAGCATCTGCCAAAACACTAACATGCTACAGACTTTTGCAGTCCACAAAACTATCCCTCTTGCATGCATATTATCTGAACACATAGCTCAGCTTTAAGATGCTAAACAAATCTATGCGTCAACTAAAAATAGTCATGCTTGCTTCACAAGTATTAATACAGTATTTTCTGATACTGGAAAGGAGAGTAAACGGCATTCACTCAGGCTTGTACAATTTCTATAGGATGTCAACTCTTAATTTGATTAATACTTCGCACACACAGAACACTAAAAATAAGTAATAATAAAGTGACAGACAGCAAACAAGCCACAAACAAGTGACAACACCAAAAATACAACAGGAAATAAAGCATCGAGTGATTGGCTGTTATGAGTTTTTAAAGGAGCGTTTAAGCAGGGCCTGCACTGTGTAAGTGAAACAGAGCCCTGTAGAAACAGGCAAAATTCTCCCGTAATTTGTGCATGTCACCAACTCAAGAACTCAGAGTAGGCTCATTAAGTTTTTACAAGCCCAGCCTTAAGTAAATGGAGCACATTAACACATGGCTTCACAGTTTGCAGACAAATCCCTGCTTCAAATAATTTGAAAATAAAGTCTTCAGCCTATAAAACACCTAGCACCAAGTGCTTGCTACTTATGAGTCGATGAGAGTACTCTGAAGAGCCAGAACTATACCAGATAGCAAAGATCTGGCCTTAATGGTTTCCAATACCTCTCACCAAACAAATTCTAAAACTTGTCTGGAGGCCTCTCTCCTGGACACTGCAGCTCCGAAGCTGGGGCTGGGACATGACAGGTTAGAAAATACAAGAGCGATACTGCAAATCAAACTTTAAAGCTATTTCGATAGTACATGTTCCCAGACAAAGCTAAATCCAAACATTTTAAGCAGCTGGTTCAGGTACTGTTAATTTTAGGTACTAGATTAATTAACCTATGTACCAGACAAGCAATTCCTAAACGCCATCCAATGCAAAAGCTAGGCATAAATAATACATTGTCACTTTTGTGATTATAGAAATAGTTATTGAATGTGATTTTTAATGACAGTTTTGGGGAGCAGATGATTTATTTGGATTTTTTTAAAAAACAAACCACAGTTACTGCAGTTATTCTCCAGCCAGAAGTAACCATCTATGGGGATCTCCTTTTTGGAAGAATAAAAGCACTTGTCATACACCTCTACCCCGATATAACGCGACCCGATATAACACGAATACAGATATAACGCGGTAAAGCAGTGCTCTGGGAGGGCGGGGCTGCGCACTCCGGTGGATCAAAGCAAGTTCGATATAACGCGGTTTCACCTATAACGTGGTAAGATTTTTTGGCTCCTGAGGACAGCGTTATATCGAGGTAGAGGTGTATATAAAGCACATCTCAAATCCTGATTCTACTTTTTCTATTCAGTTGCCTTGACTTGTGTACAAAATACAGGTATAATCAGTGGTAAAATAGTGAAAATGAACCTAAATACATTTGATGATTGTATCTATCCGCTAGTTTTTTACATTAAAAAGGCAGAGGCAAAATGCATATATTTGTAAATGGCACACATGACATGGGGTAATCTTTAACACAGTGAAACAAATATGACGTTTAAAAATGACATTTAGTTAAATCTCTCTTATTGGTATTGTGGGGTATTGTTTATTTGTCTTTCCCATCTTTCGCCCACAGCCCAGCTGGGGCTGCCTGGGAGAGACTCGCTTTTCCGTTGGACCAGAGTTGTGACTCATGTCTCCCTCGCACCTCACTTATTCCCCCCACCAGATCACCTTCTCCACGTTCTCTCTCTGCAGGGTCAGGAGGTACCTAATTAGTGGAGCCACGCCTGCGCGACTCCATTAATTAGGTGTGCAGCCCTTCATTCCCTGAGGCACGCACCTTAGAAGGAATGATACTGTTTGGTGTACACTACACCCCTGCTCTGCACAATAAGGTTCTGGGGGAATTCAGCTCATTCATACAGACTCTGACCAACATTACCTCCACGCAGCGGGGGAGGCAATCCACGTGATTCACGTGGGGGCATCCCACCCCTCATGCTGTTCATTGGCGCCTTCTTCCGAGTGAGAGAAACTTTGAGTTTGCTCCCCTGGAAATCTTTTCCTGGAAAAAACACAGAAAAGTGTGGCTTGCTTACATGGTCACAAACTTCCGCTACTGGAGGGGGAATAGGGCTTGGGTACCATGTACATGCATCCTACAGGATACACCTCTTCATAGTCACTGATCAAAGGGAAAGGTGTCCTTATATCAAGTGTTGGGGGATGGGGGGGAATTCCACCTCTGACCTGTAGAACCAAAGATAAACTCTACACAGAATTGCCCAGACTCGTTGGAAGTTAGCGCGCTAGGGAGCTGGCTTATCTTATCTGGTTTGACTAAAACCAGAAAGTTTCCCAGGTAAAGTCTTTCCAAGTAAGATCTGCTTTACCATGTATGTATGTATCACCTGCCTTGTGGAGGACATAAAACCCCACTTTTCTATCCTCTGAATTAGCCAAATACTTTAGCTATGAAATAAATCCCAGTCAAAACTACGGTCATCAGAATCACGAGTTAATTCCAGTCACTTGCCATCAAACCACTCTACCGCTGCTTTGGCAGTTGATGGATCATCATAGGACACTGTGGCATCTCCTTTTGGCTTTCCAGTTTCTTTGTCAAGATAGAAGTTTATCATAGGTTGCCCAGTCCTCTTGTTCATCTAGCAGGAGAATAAAATCACTTTAAATTGCAGTGCAATTAATTGTAAACAAAGATTCCCAATATATCCTTCTCCACTACTCTTAAAATCATCTCCAATTCCTCTGAGTTAGAGGTCAAATACTCCATTTCAATGATACAGTTAGATGTATCAGGAAGGAGCAAATCCACACAGATCTCCCTCAATCCCACTTAAGAGGATGTGACTAATCCCCTATCCCACCTAGAGGGCACAACTACAGTAGAATTCAGAAACCTGATATGGACACTGAAGGACAAGTCCTAAAAGGCTCCTTTTTGGAATACAACTCTGCAGGTTATTTCAGGGGTTCTCAGCCTGCCAGGTTGGGACCATGCTGCTATATGGGAGAAGGACCTGCCTAGAATACTGGGACACCCCCACCCAGTGTATGGAAAAGGCTGAGAATCACAGCTCTATTTCCATCCCACTCTACTAGCTGGTGAGATAGTTACTGCTCCACGCTCCAGCAGTCCTGTATAGAATCATAGGTTTGGAAGGGACCCTGTGTGGTCATCTAAGTCCCCTACACTCATGGCAGGACTAAGTATTATCTAGGCCATCCCTGACAGGTGTTTGCCTAACCTGCTCTTAAAAATTTCCAATGATGGAGATTCCACAACCTTCCTAGGCAATTTATTCCAGTGCTTAGCCACCCTGACAGTTAGGAAGTTTTTCCTGATGTCCATCCTAAACCACCCTTGCTGCAATTTAAGCCCATTGCTTCTTGTCCTACCCTCAGAGGTTAAGGAGAACAATTTTTTCCCTTCTCCTTGTAACAACTTTTATATACTTGAAAACTGTTGTCTCCCCTTAGTCTTCTCTTCTCCAACTAAACAAAGCCATTTTTTTCAGTCTTCGATCACAGGTCATGTTTTCTAGACCTTTAATCATCTTTGTTGCTTTTCTCTGGACTTTCTCCAATTTGTCCACATCTTTCCTGAAATATAGCACCCAGAACTGAACACCACACTCCAGAGGAGGCATAATCAGCGCTGAATAGAGCAGAAGAATAATTTCTCATGTCTTGCTTACAATACTGCTGCTGATAAATCCCAGAATGATGTTCGCTTTTTTTGCAATAGTCTTACACTGTTGACTCAGTTAGCTTGTGATCCCTTTCTGCAGTACTCCTTCCTAGGCAGTCATTTCCCATTTTGTATGTGTGCAACTGACAGCTCCTTCCTAAGTGGAGTACTTTACATTTGTCTTTATTAAATTTCATCCAATTTACTTCAGACCATTTCTCCAGTTTGTCCAGATCATATCCTCCAAAGCAACTGCAAACCCTCCCAGTTGGTATCGTCCACAAACTTTACAAATGTACTCTCTATGCCATTACATAAATCATTGATGAAGATAATGAACAGAACCAGACCCAGAACTGATCCCTCCGGGACCCCATTCAATAGGTCCTTCCACCTTGACTGTGAACAACTGATAACTACTCTCTGGGAACAATTTTCCCACCAGTTATGCACTCACCTTACAGTAGCTCCACCTAGGTTGTATTTCCCATGCATACCCATGTTGTCACCCACCTTGACAACACCACATTGTTTGAAGAAGTCTGCCAGCTCCTCCAGGGTCACACTGTCACTCAGTCCCTGTACATAAACTGAACTGTTGTCTGAGTCGTCATCTGGGTCTACAGGTGGGCCTAAGGAGATCAAATTCACGGAAATATCATTATACCAGATGATCACAAAAGATAATGAAGGACAGAGTTCAGTTTTGTCTGGTCAACTTTAGTGATCATCTCCTAAATAGATTGCTACCTCTCTTTCAGTGAGGGTAAATACTTGTATATTTATGGAAATACCAGATGAAAATCCAGCCATACAACATGAGGATTCAGTGGCACTTTTTCTATACACAAGGAAGAGCCGTACCGCATACTGATCACTAAGCAAAGGAGCTGTAAAAAAGCTCATCCTTTACAAATAATCAGCTGATTTATTTCCCACTGACCTCCTACCTAAGGGAATTCTGGGCTGGTTTCTTGCCATGGCTGGATGTCTACCACTCAAGTGCCATGAGAAACTAGCCAAAATTGGGTGGCTGATGTAATGGACGTCTTTTTGGGGAATAATCTGAGATCATCTGTGCAAAAACAGATATCCAACTGCAGGTGCACATTAGACTTTACATCTTTTATGCAATTATATTGGCAATGACCTAAGCTGATCCTGGAAACAGCTAGAGACACAAAATGCACATTTGTACAGGACTAGAAAGGGAAAGACTACAAATTCACAGGCTCTGGGTGGTGGAGTAGAGGAAAGGAAGAGAAAAGTAAAGCTAGTATATGCCTCTCTGGTAGTTATTTCAGTATTGCTTGAAGTTAGATGCCTGGTATATTTGAATAGCCATGGGCATGCTGCTTCAATACCCTCTTCTTTCATGAAGGGAAGGATAAGCATCCAAATGAATCTTTGCAAATTTAAATAAGCCAGCCCAACTATTTGATTAATTAAGAAA
The DNA here is from genome assembly GCF_013100865.1 of Trachemys scripta elegans. Taxonomy (NCBI): domain Eukaryota; kingdom Metazoa; phylum Chordata; order Testudines; family Emydidae; genus Trachemys; species Trachemys scripta. The sequence goes on along the minus strand of NC_048312.1, from coordinate 30,055,416 downwards.
GTAGAAGGAATGAATCAAGTCTCTGAAATACAGAGGGTGAACGCCCCTGAACTTTTTATATAGGCAGGGAAGAAATAAGGCAGAGAATCCTTTGCGGACAAGCAATGTGAATGACTGCCTTCACTTGTGGGGGAAGAACAAGTGAGAAATCCTTCTTTTCAGCATGCTCAGGTAATATTCTGAACAGTATTTAAAATTACCTAAATCAAGATCTGGTCCTTCTTCCATGGGTCCTGACAGTCAGGGAAAAAAATCATATAAAGTTTTGTTAGTGCACGTCTTGCAGGCTGAAAACCGACACACACAAATCTATCTACTTACAACCACCATATGATGGTGTTGGTTAAACTCAAATTGACCTGCATTGCAAAAATTTTAGCAATGCACCTTTTTATGGCTTTTTTGTGATCAGTTTGCTACTTTTAGCAGCCTTTAAAACCATTAACCATTACACTTCTTTAGCTTTATTGGGCCAATCAGTGTATATTTATAAGAAAAAGTTACTTTTTTATTAAATCCAAACAAAATTAAAATTTATTCTCCCCAAATTACAAAAGTAGTTTCTCAATACTTCAAGTTACCCTTTGTTTTGTAACCATAGGTTAACCTTATACCCCTAGGCATTGCCGGCAGTACCCATTAAAGTCTTGTTGTATATGTCATTTTTAACCACTTATGAAACTAATAAAAATTATATTTTTTTTTTCTAAAAACTGACTGATTTTTTTTTTTTTTTTAACACTATCCATTGTAATGCTCAAAAACTTACCACCAGGCTTATTGAAGCCACCTCGCTCTCCAGCGCTGCTGGGGGGATAAACGAAGAAATGAAGGCCTTTCCCTTTAAAAAGCCAGTACCGCTCTGAGCCTCTGGGGCTCACTGGGAAGAATGGCACTGGCTAAACATCTCCAAACAATGCATCTGTCTGTCTCTCTCTCATCTCGTCACTATGCCTTTCTTCAGGGCAGCTTGCTCAAATTTCCTTTACGCACAACCTTGCTTGTCTGGTTTAGACACCACTTTTGCTGCTGTACCCTTTCATTACTTGTATTGGTATTAACAGTACAATACTTGGCAAAAACATTTAGAGATTTTCAAATTGTGTTTGATTTAAAAAATAAAAAAAGTCAAGTCACCTATAGGTCAACTCCCTCCCCTTTGTGTGTACATAAAGGTGCACCCTCAGCCTCTTGCAGCAGGAGAGCAAAATGAGTTCCTGGGTCCCTAACATTAACAGTTAAAAAGGCAGGAGACAACCATATGTAATACCTAGAACACAGTTCAGATGACATTTCCACTAAAACCTTAGTATAACGCCATACATTCAGGTCACTATTGGATTTAACAGTCTCTGTGGAAGGAGAACTTACAGAATATATCAGGGCTCAAAGGCCTGGGGGTGCAGCTTTGTGGACACAAACCAGAAATTAAGATTTTAATGTGTGCCAATGCAAAAATCACAGCCTCTAGCTTTTAATACAAAAGCAAAGGCTAGGCTATTAGTTTTCAATTGCTTCCAAGTGCTGGTTAATTAGGAAAATGCCACCTGAAAAGGGTTTTATGGGTGGGGGAGGAGGGGTGTTGTTTTGAGGAAGGAAAGAGAGGAGGGAGAGAGCCATCTATTTGCTAGCCAGTATTGCACCTTTAATCTCTAAAAAGGTTTTAAATACACAATTCCAAGCTGTTGCATGCAGCTTTGCTTCCTTTTTTTTTTTTTTAAAGTACACACCATATATGTAATGTCTCTCTTTTTAAACACATACGTTTACACTTTTTAATGTTACACAATTCTAAAGTATTATACCAGTATGCAGTTACCAAAGTTACAGAAGGATTCCATTTATACAATGAATACATTTGGTTAAAAATATTCTATGTATATTTTTCCTCTCCATATGGACACCGTGTCTAGTCCCACTTTTCATTATGCTGCCGGCTGAGTACTGAGTACGGGTACTTTTTAAGTATTGAAGTGTATACAAGGCTCTCACTTTGTAACCTGTAGCATATAAATGCGACAAAGCATGTTAAAAAGTTTCCATGTTTAACAGCCAATGAAAATATAAAATAATTGAGTCAATGAAAAAGGGCATGTTAATAACATTGAGCTCCTTACCTGCAGGAGACACTGAAATCCATCACCACACCATGATAAAAGGGCCGAGTTCCCCTACCCTGCCCCCGGGTGTTCAACCTACTGCTTCATGGGAAGGCCACCTTTTCCAAGGACAGTAGAAAAACTACATCCAAAAAGCTGGCAGCCTCTTTAATAGACTGTCAGCTGGAAATCACTACAGAAGTAATTTATTCTTTGATTACAGGTGTGAAATTAGAGAAAAAAATTGTGAATCTTTTGCAGTGAACAGCACCAAAATGGCTAGAAGTTTTAAGACGTGATGATAGTAATTTCAAGTGTCTACATCTACTTTAAAAACATTAGAAATAAATACATTATGGGTGAAATCTTTATATAGAACAATGGAACCCTGTTCCATTCAAGCCAATTTATTAAATCAGTAATGTTTCCATGTGAACAAGTATTTATCTTTAAAATATAAGTTCCAGGTAGTTGTATTTCTCCAATAAAGATTTCAGGCCATTTGGATTCATTTTAGCTGAGCTATGCAGAATGACAGAGTAACTTCTCCAATTTCTAGGTGAAATGGGGTTCTAAAACAAGTCGCCAATAAATGCTGCACATTTATTTAAGGCTGTTGACTCACTTGCCCAGCCATACAAATATATGGGGTAACATTTTACCAAGGTTGTTCTGATGTTTTGCACGTCAATCTCCGCATTTCTAATCCATATGAATGAAACACTCTGCATAGCTTTAAACTAAGTTTCATAGGGACTGAACACACACAAAGCTAAACCTTCCTTATATTAGCCTTCATAATTAGTCCATCATCCTCACCTTTATTAAAACAGACACCAGAGACAGGGAGCTATAAACTACTGATCTGAACAAATAGGTTTACTAAACCAGATTATGCCATCAGTTAAAATGACCAAACTGATTTAGACCACCCGAAAGCTCCAATGGGGAGCAGTCCTGGAAGTCAAGTCAGATCTTTGTGTGTTCTTGGGGCTTTTCTTCACACTCCAACCAAGCCACTCTAGAGCCGTGGCTTCAACAGTAAACTGACCCATACATTCACATATGATAGTAGCTCCAAGTGCTACTTCTAGTGCAAACAGAGGCTGAGGGGAAACATTGTATAAAACAGCTGACATTAGGCTTCTGCCATGTACATACCTGAAACATCAAGACCCCCAATAGCAAGGCAAAGAAAGTGAAACCTGGATCTCCTGGAAGGTTTGTGTGTGTTCTATCCAAAGTTATTGTTAAACCCCACAGAGGATTTCACCTCTGAATAACCATGAAGGGAGCTGAAAGTTCTGTATTTCATAAAACCCTTAATTCCCCCAAACCCAACAAACTGCAGGAAAAAAAAACACAGATCCTGCCCCTACTTCCCCTAGGAGGACATTTCCATGGACTAGAAAATCTCACTATTAATAAATATTCTCCATGGAAGTGTGGTTTGAAATGTCATCTTTCAGCCGCTCCTTCCATTTCAAATCCTATGGGTAAAACAGAATTAGGTAAAAGGAGAAAAGATTTGCTCTTACCCCATTCCACCGCGTCCTCCTCCCCGCCCACCTCTGCTCATGCCTCCACGATCAAATCCTCCTCTTCCCCTTCCCCGGTTATCAGGGCCACTCATGCTCCGACTTTCTCCTGGACCAGAAAAGCCTCCAGATTCCTGTCCATATCCACCCATGTTGCTGGTATGGTCCTGACGAAATGAACCTGAGAAGAGTTTGTATTGTAGATATTAAAGCAGAAGTAGATAAAGTCAGACTCATTCTGAAGTGCCTGTTCCGATTACAGTAACTCCTCACTTAAAGTTGTCCCGGTTAACATTGTTACATTGCTGATCAATTAGAGAACATGCTTGTTTAAAGTTGCGCAGTGCTCTCTTATAACATTGTTTGGCAGCCGCCTTCTTTGTCCACTGCTTGCAGAAAGAGCAGCCCATTGGAGCTAGTGGTGGGGACTTGGAAGCAGGGTGGACTGGCAGTCCCCCAGCAAGCTATCAATTGCCAGGCAGTTCAGCTGTCCCTCCCCCCACTGCCATGCTGTTCCTGCCCTCTGCCTTGGAGCTGCTCCCAGGAGTCGCCTGCTTGCTGTGCAGTGGGGAAGGAGGGTAGTGGGGTGCTAATGTCAGGGTGTCCCCCTCCCCCCACTCCTGCCCCTCACTACTTTACTCCATTTCCAGTGTGTGTGTGTGTGTGTGTGTGTGTGTGTGTGTGTGTGTGTGTGGTGGGGGGAGGAGGGGGAAGAGAGACTCAGGGCTCAGGATAAAAGGAGCTCGCTGGCAGCAGCTGCTGTCTCAACTTGCTGATCTACTTAAAAAGGCAATGTACTTATAGTGGGGTCAGTGTACTTAAAGGGGCAATGCGTGTGTCTCTGCCATGCTGTCGCTCCTCCCTCCATTCCTGCTGCCTTGTAGAATGTGAGGCTACATTAACAAAGTGTTAACCCTTGAGGGTTTAGCTGAGTGCTAGTTCAGCATTTAGCAGTAAGGCAGTCCCTGGGAAATATCCCACCCTCTTCCACTCTCTGACTTCACCACTTCAACCAAGCTCCACAATCATTGCTATGTACAGTATTAAATTGTTTGTTTAAAACAAAAAATTTCCCTGGAACCTAACCCCTCTATTTACATTAATTCTTATGGGGAAATTGGATTTGCTTACATAGTTTTGCTTAAAGTAGCATTTTTCAGGAACAGAACTACAACGTTAAACGAGGAGTTACTGTACCTCTTTGCACCTGCCTTCAGTACCATGAACTTTAGCAATACTGTGAACTAATAGTTTGACATGGGTCTTAATACAATGGCTCTACTGAAAGCAGGATGCATAGCACTCGACTTGCGGTCAAACTTAAAAGTCTACCCACAGTCAGGAAAAGTCTACAGAACTATTAGCTGGCTGGAAAATACTCAAAATGCTCAACAAGCAAAAGCCTCCTTCAGAGATTTACTAGCATCTCTTATTTGATAAACACTACTGAGCTGTACAATCATTACAGCTCGCCTCACACTGTACACACTCACTCTGCTGTCCGTAACTGCTGCTCTGCTGGCTGTATTGGCTCGGGGCCTGGCTGTAGGATCCAGTCGGGGGAGGGTAACTAGTAGGTGGCTGCTGGCCATAGCTGCTTTGCTGGCCATAGCTAGTCTGTTGTCCATAGGTACTGGGCTGCCCATAGGTACTTTGCTGGGAGTAACTGCTCTGATCGTAACTACTTGGCTGTGTAGAGGAATAGCTGAAAGACATAAGAATTAAGAAGTGTTTCTAGATGGAAGATAAATCAAGCCCCCTAGAAACACGCATTAGGCTGCAGTGGTATTTAACTAGACAGTAAAGCAAGTCAGACAACATGTATTAACACAAGTCATTTAAAACGTGAGGTCATTCTATGGAGGCCGATTTGCAGGCATAGAAACAAAATAAGAAGATTTGCTAAAAACAAAAACACTAATCTAGTTCTTCATAGCGCTAAAAAGAGATAACTATGCCATGGAAATCATCACTAGTTTCCAAGTGGGAAATCTGCACTCTTTGGGACGCTACACTTTAAAACAAACAGATTCAGTGAATGATTGATATCTGTCATCTAGAATTCCAAAGCCACTGAAGACTATGTAATACCAGCTGGTAATATGGTTTGTTTGTAACTTGTTTCCCTGGCTTCTTATAAATCAAAAGCAATCTAATTCACTTTATTTCCAATCCACTTTATTTATTTCTGCTTGGCATGTGTAGGCTTTTCAGACATGCTTGAGAATTTCAAAAGCAACACTTGTCTGTTCTACTTTTCAGGATGAATAATTCACCTTGTGAATTCATGATTCATGACTTGTGTGGAAGCAGCATTTTTATAAGTTAACACTGAAGAGGAATACAGAGAGCCTGAAACATATCCTCTCTTTAGGACCCAAAGTTTTAGGAGGCAATGATATGTAATTAAAAAGTGGCTTTCACACTTAAGAGTTAAAAGTGAATATTTTTATATAAAACATTTTTCTTGAGTAGTCACTTTTAACTTTTGTTATTATAGATATCTATCCTTTGATTAGAACTTATTTAATCACAGCCCTGTATTCTTTCCTCTTTGACCCTGCAGTGAAGAGAAGACTGGTTAGATGCAAGTAAGCTTGTTTATGAAAAGATCTGATAATCTGCAAGCATGGCAAGAAGCCTTATAAAAAACAAATGCTTAAAATCCAAAATATTTAAAGTTTTCACACACTAGGAAAGTCCCTTTTAAAAAGGCAACAGCACTTTTATCCAAGCAAACAAATTTTAATGCTCCACCACCACCTTCGCCAACCCTAATTTTCTGAAAGAATTACCTTGTTGGAGGATAGGATGGAGGAGCAGTGACAGGCTGCATAGGGTAACTTCCAGGCACCTGAGGATAACTGTAGTTACTTTGTCCGTATCCTAAGGTGGGCTGACTGTAACCTGTGGTACTCGACTGAGGCTGGCTAGTCTCCGCTGGCTTGCTGCTATCCTGGGGTCTAAAAGCAAAGTTCAGCAATGAGGCGTCATCTTGTACCAAACTCCCCTCCACCTCAATTCTCCTTGCAACAGGTAATGATAATCCAAAGCACACCCAGTAGAAGACCAGGCTATATTAGTTTATGGAATTTATGACCTAAAGTTGCAATTAGGTAGACCAATGCATTTTAATTTCAAATCAATATCAGTTTCATCACTATGAAAGCAGATAGAATTCATTGGATAAATTCAAGACTTTTTACATTCTGATTGACAATGTATACATTTTCCCACTACTAGAGAAATCACTGGCTACCTCATTAACAATTAAAAATACAATTTTGCTACAGCTTCCATTTACCTTATTATTCAGGTGCAATCTCAAATCTAAAGCACATAATTTAGAATTAGACCAACTCCAGCATGGCCCCGGTGATACCAGTCAGCTCTGTGTTTTTGGGAACCAGGACGCAGTGTCTGGCCTGTGACTCATGAGGGACACCCCTCCTCCGACCCCCGCAGGTCTCTGCTTGAACCAAGACCATTGAGAGACACACCTAGACCCCTCCTGACAAGGGTGACAAGATTAAGACATCTCCATTTGCATACAGAATGGAGAGCAGAGAACCTAGCCTCATCTGCATGAAAGATGGGACAGGGATTAGGCATACAGAATGAAGAACAGAGAACCGCACTGAACTTTGGGACCAGAAAAGCAGGGAAGCGCTGCATCATGGGAATCTCTGCTCCAGATGTTAATGAACCTACACCTGCCCACACCCAGCTCAGCAGTTATTAGACCAATTCTAGTAATGATATCCAAAATACTGAAGCAGCCTAGTTGCATTGTGAGCTCCCTGGAAGAAAACACCACTCATAGCTAAGAGTGATCAGCTCCTATTGTCTAGCCTAAAGAAAACCCTTGAGTCATCAGTTTACCCATAAACAAATCTAGTGTTCTCCCTTGAACCATTGTTGTTTCTCTACAAAAAAACCCTACCTATGTTCAAGTAAGTGTTCTGATGCTTAGATCCAAACTATGCATCAGTTCCACTGGGACTCCATCTTCTCCTGATGGATCGTACTGGGGGCTCTGCCTGTCTCCAGCATTCAGGACCCTGAGCTACCACCATCACCTGGGAACCCCGACCAGTTCAAGCCTCATGGAGTGGGTGAGATACCCTTCTTTTTCTCTCTCTCTGTTTTCCTTTCTACCTTAGGTATTATCCTTTAATAATGTATGTTATGTTGGTTTAGCTCTCCTTGTGTAGTTATCATTATTATTCAATAAATAACTTTTATGGTTAAGCTGGTTGCTTTCTCTCTCTCTTGCTGAACTTTACTCTTTTGTGTTTTTAGCTTCCCCCATTTACTCTACAGCAACGCTTCTTTTACCTAAGCTAAAGATCCCTGCAGCGCCCAAAAATACTGTGTGGTTTCCTCATCAAGTAGGTTACTACCAGTACAATTGTGATGTGAGAGTGGGGATAAGGACGTGCTGAATCTGAGACACATAGGGGTGGCAGCTTGAAAGTGGCTGCTTGACCCAGTCCATTGAGCCCAGGGGCACATAAGGGGGTCAGCTTGAAAGTGCTGATTGACCCGGTCCGTTCAGATTTGGTGTGCGCGCGTGTGTTCGTTCATCCAGTTCTGGAGGAACCAACCCTAGTGAACCTTCGTCCTGCAGGATAGCTCCATTGGGGGAGACTTGCATAAGGGAGAAGTAGAGCGCCGTATGAAAACACACATGACACAAGCAGAACATTGATAGAATTACAGAACACATGCCCGCCCCCCTCCGAAGAGTAACCTGAATAAATGAGCATACCCCAAAGTAATGGGCAAATCTGGTAACACCAGACAGATCACATTCTAGAGCCAATTAACTCAGCCATTCCACTCTAGGTTTTCTTGCACTATGCTTGTCAACTGTTAGTACAAAACTGGTGAACAGCTTTGCCACCTGATGGCATCAGCTTGTTTTGTTTAACATTCAATCTGATTTAGAGATAACTGTTCTAAACCTCTTTTTCGTTAAAGAAAATCTTAGATTTGCTGAACATACAATTAAGCTAATAGGCCTATTATCAGCAGGGGCCAAACACACTGAAGACATTTTGTATCAAGTCATCCATGTACACCCATTCCCAAACATGCTAGGCAATACTTTGCTTTCAGTAACCCCATAACTAAAAGACAGACAAGTGTTAATTTTCCACTATTTTTCCTATCTCACAGTTTGATAGCATTGCATCTACCGTCAGCTGCACTGTTTCGTTGGTCAGTAGAATTTCCTGTGTTAGGCAACCGCTTGGTAACATTGCTGGCACCCTGTGCTGGGCGCAGAGGAAGTCATGTACATACTTTTCCTAGGCACGGTAAGAGCTATGAGATACAGCAGGAAAGTTGAAACCAAAAATGCAAAAGGAGAGGCATATGCAGAGAGAGAGAGAGAGAGAGAGAGAGAGAGAGAGAGACCGACCCAAGCATGTTCGGTGTTGCTCTTGGATCTGTCAAGGGCCCACCTTCCTAATCAATAGGAGAGCAGAAAGAACCTTATTTAAAAAGAAAAAATTAAATGAAACTGTGTGTATTACCTTGCAGGTGCAGATGTTGCTGGCTGCTGCCCATAGGTTGGGTAGGCAGGCTGGGTGCCATAAGCGGATTGTGCTGCATAAGAAGCCTGGGTGGTAGTAACTGTGGGTGTGGTGGTATCGTAGGCAGCTGTGCCGTACCCCTGGACGGGCTGACTATAAGCTGGGGGGGCAGTCGGGGTGGTATAACCTAGAACAAACAAAAGCTTCGTCAGATTGACTTTCAATCTAGATTTCATATTTCAGACTACTTTTATTCTTCTTCAAAGAGTTTTATCCAGAGGTTACTGATTTTACTTTTACTATGCAATATAGGTAACCTGAAAACGTAAAAATTGACTTATGCCCCTTTTCTGCTTCTTCATGGCATATGAAGGCCTGGAAATTTGTTTCCCCCAAACAGCGTTTTTGCTTTAACATTAGAAATTCCAGTCTAGTCTTCCAGGTCCAACTAATGACTAGAGAAATATTACATCACTGAGAACAAAAAAGCTGATTGACCAAGGGGAGTTCCTTCTCAGTCAGACTAAAGATTGATGGTTTACTACTATTTAACTTCAAAAACTAATTTAAAAAACATACAATACAGGCGGAGACCTGTAGAAAATACTCCAAAACAGGGAAGAGTCAGAGAACATTCTTGTTATTTCTAAAGTAAAAAAACAAGCAATTACAGAAACTTTTAGCTAAGTCACACCCATGTTAGGCCTTAATACAGAACAAAGAAAAGGCATAAGGCTAACTTTTAAGATGATCTTTACAGGTTACCATTAAAGCACTATGTACTTGCAATCATTAGTAATTCTTGAAATGTAAAGAATGAACTTTAATTTTGCACTTACATAAGAACGGCCATACTGGGTCAGACCAATGGTCCATCTAGCCCAGTATCCTGTCTTCCAACAGTGGCCAATGCCAGATGCTTCAGAGGGAATGAACAGAACAGGGCAATTATCGAGTGATCCATCCCCTGTCATCCAGTCCCAGCATCTGGCAGTCAGAGACTTAGGGACACCCAGAGCATGGAGTTGCACCCTGACCATCTCGGCTAATAGCTACTGATGGACCTATCCTACGTGACCTTATCTAACTCTTTTTTGAACCCAGTTACACTTTTGGCCTTCACAGCAAGGAATTTCGCAGGTTGACTGCATTGTGTGGAGAAGTACTTCCTTTTGCATGATTTAAACCTGCTGCCTATTAATTTCAATGGGTGACCCTGGTTCTTGAATTACGTAAAGGGGATAACAACACTTCCTTATTCACTTTCTCCATACCATTCATGATTTTATAACCTTCTATCATATCCCCCCTCAGCCATCTCTTTTCCAAGTTGAAAAGTCCGTCTTTTTCATCTCTCCTCATATGGACACTGTTTCATGCCCCTAATCATTTGTGTTGTCCTTCTCATACCTTTTCCAATTCCAATATATCTTTTCTGAGATGGGGTGAATTGTATGCAGTATTCAAGGAGTGGGGTACGAGGATTTATATCATGGCATTATGATATTTACTGTCTTATTATTATTTATCCTTTCCTAATGGTTCCTAACATTCTGTTAGCTTCTTTGACTGCTGGTGTACGGTAAGCAGATACTTTCAGAGAACTATCCACAATGACTCCAAGATCTCTTTCTTGAGTAGTAACAGCTAATTTAGACACCCTCATTTTGTATGTATAGTTGTGCTTTTGTCTTCCATTGTGCATTACTTTGCATTTATCGACACTGAATTTCATCTGCCATTTTGTTGTCCAGTCACCCAGTTTTGTGAGATCCTTTTGTAACGCTTCACAGTCTGCTTTGGACTTAACTATCTTGAGAAATTTAGCATCATTTGCAAAACTTGTCACCTCACTGTTTACCTCTTTTTCTGGATCACTTGTGAATATGTTGAATACCATACTCTACTAAATTAGAGAAGAGGTATTTCAATAAAGGAACATACCAAGAAGTCCAATTGTTTCTGCTGTTTTAATATGCCATTGGTTAAAGGAACACCATAGCAATTTAATATGCCACAAGTAAAAATATTCAGTAGTTAATATAAACAAATTGTTGACACTTCTTTTAGAAATATCCATCATTGCTCCTATCTCCAGTTAGCGAGTGGGAGATGTTCTTTACTGGTATTTTCCAGCAGCCCAGTTTGATTTTGCAAAAGGGCATTGATAACTAGCATTGAGGACAGAGTAAAAGGAAAACATTAACTCAGTCCTATTTTTCATCAGTTAAGGTAACAGCTTCTTTTTTACTTGTTAATTTTATTGTAATTAAGAAACTTGTAATCACAAAGAAAAATACATCACATATAGTATTCAGATTAACTACACTGGAGTTTTCCTTTCCACTGCCTGATTTTCAGAAGAGAATCTCCAATACTGTAGTGTTTACTAGTCAGCATCTTTTCCTTTCATCCTCAGTGTCTTCAAAATGCACAAGGCTGCTTTCACTACTCATTGTGCTATGTAAGTGACCTGTCAACAAAATCCAGACTTTATCTAACTGGTTAATGAAGCAGTATTTAAACTGAGCAGAGGAAACTACCTCATAGCAAATGCCAAAGCAGCTACACTGGTAAACTATAAAACCAACTTCAGTTCAACATTCTGAGTAGTAACCCAGCACACATGTAATAATTCTTTAAGTGTTTCTCATGAATCCCAACATTTTAAATTGCACTTGTTACAATTCAGCCAAGTTAGAAAAGCCAAAGTGCAAGTAGGTATTTATTCTCCCTTCCTATAGGAAGGCTATATCAACAATATTTGCTTTTCATAATATTCTGGGTACTCATTTCTGTCTAGAGTGCAAATCCCTGTTCTGAAGCCTAAGCGTGCTAGGGAGGAAAAAAGGTGAATGGGATGGTGCTGAATGGTGTAAAATGAGCACAGTTTTTTGTGTTCAGCAAACTGAAACAGTTCAAACACTCAAAAAAACCAAACATGAGCCACAAAAGCATTCCACAAAGACTGGCTGATACCTAAAGTTAGATGAACCCCAATTCCAAACAACTAAGCCCCGAGCACTCATTGACAACATCAGGTCTTTGCAGTAAGTCAGTTCCCAGTGGTCAGAAGTAAACTTCACAGCAAACTAATGCACTTGGTCCCAATCCTGTACTCAAAGAGAACTTGTTGCAGGATCAAGGCCTCAGCTAGATCTTTCCAACTGTGGTCCCTTTTCCCTGGCACATTTGATGGTATTATTAAAACCAAATCCAAAGCAGGCAGCAAAGTTTGCACACTGCCAGATGCCACAAAGATTGTTAACTGTCCTACAAAAAAGAACCTTGAATTTTAAACACATGTGAACTCTAGTCTTGGCACATCGTTTGTAAAAGTGCTTTTAATATTTAAGCCTCAATAGGTAAATGGTTAGTGATTTAGGAACTCATTACTGTAAATTCTATTTTCAGCTGCACATCAGCTTAGTTTAAGATAATATAAAACAATTAGAGCTGTATCTTTTGATGTATTAGATTCCACTTTGGGGGAACATTTAGACCAGCATCTCTCAAACTGGGATCCACAGGGCCCACTGATTAACTCCTCCCCCTCCCTCCCAGCGCCTCCTGCACGACCAGGGAGGAGCGTGGACGGGGCATGCTCAGGGTAGGGGGTCGGAAGAGGAGGGGCAAGGATGGAGTGGGGGCAGGAAGAGGTGGGGCCCTGGAAGAAGGAGTGGAGTGGGGGCAGGGTCTGGGGCTCAACTGGGGCTTTGGGGGTCTGCAAAAATCAAATTGGGGGTCCTCTGGTTGCTAATGTTTGAGAACCCCTGATTTAGACCATATAACCACCCACTTACTGAACAATTTGAGAGTCTCCAACACAGACAGAAAAAAAAGAAACTTTAAGAACTTCATAATCTGCTTTAAGCAGCCTGGTAAAGATGTTACTTAGTCAGCTCCAGTTCCTCTCACAGGATCTAACCCAGCAAGCCTTTTGCACGCAAAGCCCCCATTGATGTAAATAGCAGTTCTTTCTGCATTAGAAGGGAAGGATTCAGTCGTCAAAGAATACTCAGCTAAAATACTGGATTGAAAAGGATTTATTCTGAAATAGCTAGCTTCTCTTCAGGTGGTGGCAGTTTTCAAAGTTCTCTCTAATTTAAACAGCCAGCATCATAAGCTACTATGGTGTTTAATAAGTTCCTGCAGAATCCTAATACATACGGGATAGGTAAACTTACCATAAGTGAGAACCAAGACATAGGAAATTATATTCACCATCCATAATAAATTATTCTTCATGATGGTAGGCCATCAACTTAAAGTACTGACATTTTAAATACATAATACTAAGATACAGTGGGCAAAAAGAAAGAATGGGTTTGGTTATTTGCAGAAGGTAACTCTCAATCTAGAGATCACCAAGAGGTCACCAGGGTTATGACCCTTCCTCCCAACCTTTATGCCTAGAGGAGAAAGGGAGTCCCAAAAATTGCTTAATTGGGGTAACAATATAGACGATATTAATAACCTTTGGATTAACTCACACCTCAAATGCATTCCAAGGTGCGAATCAGTGCCAGCCACACACGACCAAATAGGCTGGGACTAAGGGGAGACTGATTGAGCCTACCCTATGTGGGACTAAAATACACCCCTATGCAGGCGAAGACAACCCTAGCCTGGACCCACTATCACGGTGCAGAAGAACCAGCTCTACTACTCGTGCAGACAGATCCCGCATCAGTGGGGAATGAGCTTCACAGAGCAACATAAAGCTCTGAAACATAAAGCCTTTTAATGAATTATGAAAATAGACAAAAAAGCACTATTTAAATAATTGTCTTATGCAATACAAAGTCAGCTTCTAGAGAAAATTAAGTGCAATTTTACTGGAAGTCTAAATGTGATGCTTTTTAGGGTGTTAATCTAAGTGACCCTTACAGCACTACATGTTTTACAAAGCATGAAAACCTAGAAACTGCATAGCGAACAGTATCTTTGATGGACTTTGGATTAGGCCCCTAAGAGGTTTCAGGTTAAAACGGTACTACTATCAGTTCACCTTTGGATGGTTCTGAATCTTCTAGGAGAGGATGGCATAGTGACTTTGGCACTCTGTGCATATAAGTAGCATATACAAGCTGTTCCGCCAAAGTTAAAGACGGGGACGGAAACTAATGGACAGGAAGGCAAACTAATGCAAATCATATTCTAAGGACCTACGCCTATGTGGTCTTCCATCTGACCATATATTTTTTTTAAGTGGCATTTTTTATTGGATGCGAGAGGAAACAGCATAGGAAAAATATCTAATATTGTTATATAGCCCAGTAAAAGTACCTTGAGCTAAACATGGTGCAAGCAAAAAACATAATCCACTATAGATTACTGTTCCTATAACCCCTGCACATTAAGGGCATGTCTTCACTAAAGGCTAAATCAGCAATGCTGCAACAGAAGCAGCAGCATCGATTTAGCAGGTCTGGTGAAGACGCCACAAGTCGATGCTGTAAATCGATCTAAGCTACGTCCAATTAAATTACGTAATTTATGTAATTTAACTAGCGTAACTTGGATCAAATTACCTTGTTAGTGTAGACAAGGCCTTAGTGTCAGCAGAATAAATGGCAGAGATTTTTCAGCGATATTTTTGAAGTCTACAAATATATTCTGTTAATGATTTCTGATCTTCAACATTTAAATGGAGAACCAAGAACAAATCATCTCTAGAGCTGTGTGAGTTACAAAAGCTATCAGTTCTCATTCTTCAAGGCATAAGATTACTGTCAGAAAGAAACCCTCTCCCACTTAAAAATGGCAGTGAAGAACTGCACAATTAAATACATTATGGGGTAATGTTTTCTCCACATTTTCCATTGTAAGGCATCCACCTTACCATCCATCCATCCATGCCCAGATACTAGTAGAAGCACCACCTGTATGTCCTGGATATTCCTAGGGAGCCTTTAAGGAAGTTTCCATTCCACTAGAACGTTAACTTTAATTTTAATAAAGGATGAGCCACATAAAACTGTAGCCAGGATGTCACTTGGGTGAAGAGACTACGTTTTTGCCTGGATACCTGGTTCAAACTGAGTGTACCAGAATATAGTCTTCAAATGATGTATCAAGTCTCTCCAGATCAGTTGTTTTTTTTAAAAAAAACTAAGATATTTTTATGAACAAGACTCCAGTTTAAAAAGCGCAAGTTGAAGTAATTTACAGAGCATTTATGAAGATGTCAAGTATATGTCTGAACTGGAAACCCATAGACATAACATGGAACATGCAAAGGTGGTGATCAGAACAATCTGAACATGTCTAATCATGCTGTTTACCCTTTAGGAAATGGTAAAGACAGCTAGGTTATATTCACCTGGAACATCTTGGTACAGCTGTCACTAGATTGCTTGGAAAGTTTTATCCATAGAGCATGGCACTCAGGAGTTTGTCAATGGTACTCATTATACAGACATGGAACTTATAAATGGCACTAAATACTAGCAAATTTTAAATAGTACTGTATGTTTAATGTGATGTTATTAGGGCTAAAACAAATGAAACACCTAAAGGGTTAACATCACACGTTTAGACAGAATGAAACAGCATTTCCCATGCAAGAGTGAGCAGGATATTCAAACCTGTACTGGTCCCTTCTACTGTGGAAAGCACAAGACAAAAAGTAGAGGGTACACTATCAGAACAGGCAAACAGTCACTTTAACCAATTTGATTTTCAAGCAACTGAAGAGATGCCCAGAGTACACATGCCCAATGAGCATTGTTACACAGCTTTTGTGTTTGATTGTTAAAAAAAAAAACCCTACATTCTGTAGATTAAATGGGTATGTTTACTCCTGGCATTCATCCCACCCACATCTCAGCATCGTTTTAAATCAGCATTCCCTATAAGAAAGGCTATAGGAAGACTAAAACTTTTTCTACGTCAACCTGCCCTGATCTATTCAATATGGTTTAGGTTCATATTTAGGTAGAAGATTTTAACTAAGCTCTTTCCCCAATAAAAACAAAGTCATGCAACAGTGTTGAGGCTCTTACCCGTTGGAGGCTGCCCATATGAAGTTGCATATGCAGTTTGCCCATATGTTGCAGTTGTCTGAGCCTGTGTGTAGTTGACATCAGTGGGTTGTCCATAAGTTCCATAACTCTGTTGCCCATAGGCCTGCTCCAAAGAAAATATATATGTTTAATTCAAGCACTGAGATCAGTTTATTTCATTACATAGAGGCATATAAACAGTCATTTTGGTGACACGGAGTAAAAAGGCAGCAATGTGGAGCAATTTAAATCAATATATTTTTGTTTTAATAACAGACTTAAATTACCATATATACTCGATCATTAGCTGATTTGTTTATAAGCTGACCCCCCCCCCCCCCCCCCCC